>NW_015388251.1:189607-206551 GCF_001527695.2 Protobothrops mucrosquamatus | reverse complement strand
ATTTCTGCAGTTATAATTAAACCAATTAAAAAATATTGCTTGCTACCTACGAGTTTCATTTAATCAGTGATTGGACTGCTATGCTATTATGAGACAGAAGAAATTCAGCATATTTATCTTCAAAAGGACTAAAGAGAATAGAATAGCAGTTTTTAAAAAACTGAAGCAATGTTATGTCGACCATTGTGGTTTGGACAGTCATGTATCGAATAAGATTTAATCTGAATTAGATTCAGATTAGGGAATTAGATTCAAAGAGATCCCCAAAGCTTGGGGATTGGAAGACACATTTGGAATTGTTAGAATTTGCAAGCATTCTCCTCAAATGGCTTCAAGCAGGTTAGCCCATTCCTAAAATATGTGGGACAAAATATATGAGGCAAAAATTGCACAGGTTTAGTAGAATCAGTGCTACCCGCCACCTCCTTTATCTTATAGCTATATGGTGAGCCCTATTTTTAAGTATATATATAAAAAAATCATTCTCAGTGTCCACAGACATTCTCAGTCATCCAGGTCATGGTTGTCCCAAAGGCGCTTTTTTTCGAACAGCAACTGGACTCTCTTGATTTTTTTTAAAAGACATTTCACATCATCCAAGAAGCTTCTTCAATTCTGAACAGAAGAATGAACTGAAGAAGCTTCTTAAATGAGAAATGAAATGTCCTCAAGGAAAATCAAGAAAGTCCAGTTGCCGTTTGCTAAAAAAAAAAAAAAAAGCACCTTTGGGATGTGAATCAGAGAATCTGATAACCACCGAAAGATGTATTTGAGAATGACTCGCACCCTAATCATCGCAAGAAGGATCATAGTCCTAACTGGAAATTTTCAATCCTAAAAACAATTCCCCAGCTATAAAATGTTGAGAAATTATACATGTTCCATGAAGATAATGTACCTAGGTACTAAAGGAAAGATGAACTATGTCTTGCTTTGAAGAAACAATGAAATATTAATAAATTAAAAAAAATCTGTTCCTCACAGAAGAGAACTGAGAAAAAGGCCCCCACAACAGAGAAATGAAGAAAAGATATGAAGGAGTTTCAATGACGAAGAAGAAGTGGGGCAGACAGGATGGAAGGCTAAAAAACAGGCAGCTGTGCATTAAGAAAATGAACCAAACATAATTTTTTTGTGATTAAAACAAAAACTCATGAAGTTGGCATAGTTACACTGCTTATTCATATTGATGGATTCAACCAAAGCTGGCAGAATTCATTAAAATCACATGAGAAGCTGAACATGACTTATAGGTTACAATAGCTTGATGATAATATCTGTTCAATCGTGTCCAATTCACAGCGATTTTGTGGACCAGCTCTCTGCCTACATTTCCGATCTTGCGTGACTTTTTTCAGCTGTTTTACCCTCTGGCAGAGGTCAGCTTTGAGGGTGTCTAGCCATCATGTTGTTTGTATCATTTCCTTTTACCCATTGACCATTTGAAGCAAAATTGCCTTTTTCCAGTGAGTATGACCCCATGACCTGTCCGAAATAAGTAAGGCAGATTTTTGTGATTTTGCCTTCTAGCAATATGTCTGGATTTATACACTCCAGTATTTGATGGCTTGTCACCTTTGCAGTCCAAGGAATGTGCAGGACCTTCTTCAACACCTACAGCTTGAACAAGTGTTTTTTCCCCTCCTGCCTAGTGTTTTTTTTCCTGGTCCAACTTTTGCAACCGTAAGTAACTATGGGACTATGCAGACTAATCCGCACTTGGTTGCCAGGCAGATGCTCTTGCTTTTCCTCACTTGATTCATGCTCATCCTTGCTGCAGGAGCCTGTGCAATTCAACACTTTATTTCTGAACTGATCTGCTTTGATCAATCTACAGTTCTAGGAAAGTAAATTTTATACTGTGACTAGGGCAAATCCAAACCTAGACTACATGTTGTTCAAAGAAGACATGGTAGTGAATGTGATGCACAAGTCAAAACATATGTTCACATGGTGATGTAAAATCAGATTTATCAAACTGGCCAGGTCACTTGCAAGAAGGTCACTGTTGGCCTCCATATTTTCCTAGCTCTGATCTCATCTCCTCCTCCTCGTTATTACTGCATGTGAAAGAAGATGATGGAATGGCTCCCTGGTTGTACAGGGTTGGGTAAGTGGTATCTGTAGCTAAAAAGATAAGGTGGTCCATGGTCCACTTCTCCACAAGGCTTCCCATATGTGATGACCACCAAGTCTTGAGCTCTAGTTTTCTAGTTCTTAAGTTAATCATAAAGTTGGCTATTATGGTTTAACATAAAAAAGCAATTTGATGTTATCTGCTAAACTTGGGAAAAAAGAGAAAAAATATACCTAAAAACTCTGCATGAGAAGTCTGAGTTATTGAGTTGGTGAAGGATGCATCTTTGCTTCATTTGGAGGATGTCCTCTAGATCGGGAAACAAATCATTTGAGCCTAAATATCCCATACCACTCAATTCTTGTGCAAGCTTCTGGTCCAATAAATCTTGTTAATATGCAGGAATCTAAGTGCCTGTAACTTAGGAACCGAAGATCACCTGTTGCTAAGCATCTACCTTCTCTATATGTTGCTAAGCAGCTGGTAATGCAGCTTCATTTACTGTTCTCATGCCTTCAATTCATAGACTACTCAAAAACCTTGAGACTCCCAATTACTAAGATACAATAAAGACAGAAGTGCTACCATCCCATTTACAGTTTCTTTTTCTATTTCCCTGCTTTTAAAAAATTAACACCAGATGTTCAAGTTTAGCATTAACTCAGGAGCTTAAGTAGACCTTGGTGGGTCATGCAACGTGGATATTCTGAGACATCTTCAAAAAGGTGAAAAAAACATCTAAGGATATCTATGCTTCTCAAATCTATATTCCCTTCCTGCTTGCAGTCATTCTACAGGCATGCTCAATTACTATTTAATAAATTCACTTGTATTAGCATAGATTCCTATAGGTTATCTTTAAATGTACAAGATTCCAACTTGGAATAATCATAATCTAATGAGTCAAAATCATAACAGTCCATTATTACAGTTTATAGGAACAGAGGAAAAGAGGGGGAAGAGGGAGGCAGAATTTGACTTCCTCTATTCTGATAAAATTTGCGCCCTGATGCTTATTTAATTTTAAATATTCCTATTGCAAAGAGGCTTCATTTGCAGATGGACTGATGAATGTATTTAATACAGATAACTTCATTAATACTAAGGAAATGGTTGTAAGATATTTCTGAGATGAAGAAACAATCTATGGGGTGAAACATGGGAGAACTAAATCCTTTTCTCTGGGTTTTGTATACTTTGGCCTGCCTTGGTGCAGTGCTTGGTGCACCCTGTTAGACATAATTATCTTCTAGTCATAATTATCTTCTAGGGAGATACCTGTCATCTTCCTCTTCCCATTTGTATGGGAGAAATTGGGGTCCCACTGAACAAGCCCATATTAGCAATTAACAACAACAAAAGGAAATAGACTCTGAAGCCAACTGTTGAACCTTTTGGAAAATAAGACTACACAAAACAGAAAGCCCTCCTCTGGTTAGTTAGTTCAATAACCCATAGTATAAATTAAAGCCAATTTTATTAAAAGTAAAAAAGAGGAGAAAATCCTTTTAAAATTTATGCAGTCATAAGCAAGAAAACAAGACAAAAAGCTGTGACTATAGTGGCAACGAGCACACCACTGGAAGACCTAAAGGACCAGGTTGGGACAGATGGTCTTGGAGAAAATTTATCTTTATGGTTGCTAAGAGTTGACACCAACTTGATGGCGCATAGTCAGTCAGTCATTCAGATGCAAATGGCGATAACATAGGAAAGATAACACTGAAAATATCAAAAACAGGAATCTCTCATTTTTTTAAAAAAAAACCTAAAAGCACATACACTTGGTCAAATTCAAGGAGGGCAGGATCTGCTGCTGAAAGAACTCAAGAAATAATGGATGTTTATAAACTTGCACAAATACAATTCAGATACAATAGCTATCAACTATTTTAACCAGTATTCCTATTAAAGTAAACCAGATATCTAAATGCAGAATCTTGGCTATAAACATTGCCTGTACATCAGAAATGAAGGTTGATTCCCATGACCGGTTCCTTCTAGATTTTCCTGGATAATTCCTAAAACATGTTAATTGCAACCTAAATCCAGAGTCTTAGAACTTTTCACCATACTTTTTTTCACTGCAATCTTTGTTTTCTAGGTAATTGTTTCCTAACACAGATTTCCTTATTTGCTTAATCTGGATCCCATTCTTAAGATTCCAGCTGTTCTTCTCTGTCTCTGCCCAGAACTCCTCTCCCTATCTCCACACCCCCCCAGGCTTAGATTTTGAAATGACTTTGTTGTCTTATCAGAAAAGGAAGGATCAAGGGATGTGTATGTAGACCAGAGCAGATATTCACTACCCCTTTGAATGGCGTCAATTGAAACCCAGATAAGTGGTATGTGGTTCCCCTGCCTGGATGCAATTATCTGCCTTGTGATTGCTAGGTGGCAATACAGCAATTTCATCTACTGGATTTATAGTAGATTACAAATGATAAAAACAGGAAAGAGCAAGCTAGTGAAATTGTTTGCAGCCTTTGCTTTTTGTTTTCTTTATTTGCTAGATGCCGTGCTAGATATAGAACCAATATTTTGATTACAGATGTGTTTAGTAATTGGGGGGGGGGGGTTTACGATCGGATAGGCAATTGTTTTTAAAAAAACCCATTCAAAGCTCAAATGACATTCTATCAGTTATTACATACTTACTTACATACTTATTTATTTATTATCATGCCTTTATTATTGTTATAAACAATTCAAGGTGGTGAACATATCTAATACCCTTTCCTCTCGATTTTTCCTCACAACAACAGCTCTGTGAAGTGAGTTGGGCTAAGAGAGAAGGACTGGCTCAAGGTCACCCAGCTGGCTTTCATGGCTATGGTGGGACTAGAACTCACCATCTCCTGGTTTCTAGCCAGGTGCCTTAATTGGATGTTCTTGCTTTGACAACAGATGAAAATGCAGCCATTTTCTCTATGCTTTTAGAATTAGTTGATGCTGGGAGGGAGGAGAGTTCAGTTAGTCCTAATAATAATAACTCTGCCGTGGGAATCCAAGGACAAACTGGGTCCAGAGCTGATAATGTTTTGGGGGGCTGGAGAGCTGGGGAGAAAGCCCACACTTCAGGCTAATTGGGGAATGTGCTTTATGACTGTTTATTGGGGGTGGGAATTGTACTTTGTTACTTTGTATCCAGGGGAGGGGAATTTAGTTTTTGGGTTCAACTATGTAGTGCCGATACTTTGTTTCCCAAATAAAAGATTCTTTAAGGAAAACAATGCCTCGAAGTTCTTTTGAAGGGTTTCATCTGTCGGAACCATGACAATGTCAGCTTTGTGGACTCTATGCCTGCCTTTACTGCATGATAGCAGTAAAGACTGTTCAAGGACCAATGATCTTGTCTCATTTGAGAAAGCTAAAGATTATATTATATATTATATTAATTATATTACATTACATTACACTACACTACATTATAACATTATAACTTGATGAGATGGTTGTATTTCTACACACATATATCATGCACAAGCAACAACAGCAAATACCTGTTCTGGTTTCAGCCCAGGAGGGACCCAAGCGTATTCTTCCAAGGCACAGCCCGAATCGTCATCAGAAGTCGAATTCCTCTGGAAGTCAAACATCAGCTTGGTCACCGTCTTCTCCATTTCTAAAGGCATCACTGTTTCAAAGTGTTCTGATTGTGGACACTTACAGTGCCGGCAAATTTTTCTGGGGATATGAAGTAAAAAGCCAACAGTTATCCTCTATTTAAGGATGTATGAAATAGAGATTAGAATGTTTGAGGCATGAATATCAATGAAGGTCATCTAGCATTCAAATGTCATGTTTCCATAGTTTTACAATTATGTAAACATAATTATGAATTCATACCTATTGGACAGCTAAGCATTTTCCTGAAAGAAACTGATAGGTTTGGCTAATTATTGAACATAAGATCATCTAAATACAATTACATGTTGGGATCACATGCTATAGTAGCTTTCTTTTGAATGGAAGTAATTTCACATATTAATTTTACTCTGGAAACTCTTCTTTTGAAGTATCTATCCCTGGTTTGGCAAGTACTAGGGAACAATGTATAATGCATATCTTTGTGATCACAGAAACATTGATACATGCATTTTTCCTCAATTATACAGCTGTCTAAAGAAATCACTTCCCTTTTTAAATCTGAGCATACAATTTACCATCAGGGTTCCCATCTGAAGGACTGTTAGAAATCTGGTTATTTTTTCTTTGAGCTGGCTTAATAGTTAATTATATCCATGCCATGTTATTATGCAACATGACTCTCTCTCTCTCTCTCTCTCTCTCTCTCACACACACACACACACACACACACACACACACACACACACACACACACACACACACACACACATTTGGTTTCATACATAACAGATGTATGTTTTTGCAGAATTTGTTCTCCTTCCTTCCCCTTCCTTTATGAGTCAGTGTAAAGACTCTGAATGGCTCACAATTCCTATTCTGGTAAGTAAGATTAAACAATATAAAAACCCAACCCAACTCAGAGCTGTCAGTCAATAGCACCAATATTCTTGGCATAGAATCATGCCATAGAATCATTTCATTTTTGTCCCCAAACACCCTCCATAAGAGCCAGGTTTTGACTACTCTATGGATGTACAGTAGGCAGAGGGCATTTAATATATTTTTGTGTGCCAGTTTCAAAAGAAAATGGAAATTAAAACAGCAACTGAGGAATACTAATTTGTACTAACATTAACCTGAGGTAATATATCTGCTGTGGTCATGGTGATATCTATATCCATGGGAAATGGTTATTGGAGAGAGGATGGAGGTTGCCTTGGATAAAGCAGCTGTCAGCAATAAGCCTGCATGGGATAAGTGAAATGCAGTGTCTACATGTAAACAACAACCTGCCCTTGACAAAATGCCAGAGCCCCAAAGCAGTTTTCTAAACCCAAGCATAATTCTTTCATTTGGAGAGGAGGAAAAAAAAATACAGCAAGCTCCAGACCACCCATACAGAACTGGCTTGTAAGGATTTAAGGATCAAATGCATTTGATAGACGATCTGGGATACACCTCTTCATTTTCCCTCCTTTGACAGCACCCATAAATATGCAAAGAGTGCCAGAACATCAGCACATCCAGCTTAGCAAGCAGAAAGGCTGTCGTATACAGTATGCAAAATCTCAACGTAAACAGAAACTTAAGAGCGGCAAATTCCTTAACAATGACAGAATACCATAGACGGGGGTTGTGCTAAATAAAAGCAGTGATGAAAGTTGCCCACTAGCAACTGCTACCTCTCTATAAGATTATCGCAAGGCTGCTTTACAGAGAACAAAGCTAAAGCTCAATTGATATCGCCTACATATGAGATTCCTAAATTTGATCCCAAGTGAAGGTAGACAAGACAGCCTTGTCTAACAAGGAGTTCTCTCCATAATTCATTTCCTTTGGACTGACTACTTTTCTTATTCCCTTCTCAGAAGACCACTTCATTGACAATAACAGCTCCTGCAGAAAGGAGATATCTGATCTGACTCCCAAGATGTACAGGGGAGCCTAGTTTTGAAAGTGTGATGTGCATTGACCTAGGACAGGAAAAAACCTGGACATGTAAGGGTGCCAGTCAAAACAAATCTCCTAATCTATCCTAATCTATTCTAAACCCTGATAGCCATGGTCTACAATATTTGTCTCCTTCAAGATAGCCTAATCTAACCAGGTGTCCTCTAACCTTGGATCTATAACAGCTATGCTGTTATTAAAAAAAAAACCCCCAAGAAAGTCTAGTTTGCCTTTTGGAATAAGCACCTTTGGGACATAGTGATCCACTAATATTTGAATGGCATTCCCATGCAAAAAGAGGTAGGGTCTGCCCTCCTAAAGCCAACACTACAGTATAGCTCAATGTGTTGACATTAAAGGGAAGATCCCTTAGACCAGGGGTAGGCAATCTTGGCTCTTTTATGACTTGTGGACTTTGACTCCCAGAATTCCTGAGCCAGCCATGCTGGCTCAGGAATTCTGGGAGTTGAAGTCCACAAGTCATAAAAGAGCCAAGGTTGCCTACTCCTGCCTTAAACTCATATGCCATATTTTTTTTTGATTGAACAATTTACCAATCCAATAGGTATACAATGAAAAACAAATAATGGCAATCCAATTTCTGTGTCTTAGAGATGAAATCATTATCAGCCCCCATTTTCAAGGCCAGCCACAGTATTTTGCAGCTTGAGCCAAAGCAGATTACAATTCCCACTCCTCTATTTCAATGTGAACAGTATCAAAGGCAAAACAAGAATTATTTTTTTGTACAGCTGAGGGAAAAAAACCCCAGAACTATGTCCCACCTTGAAAGTAGAATTTTATAATCAGCAGTTTTTCATGACACACAACACTGGGAAAACTGAGGCAGTTGTTTTATCCTGCCCAAGATTAGGCTGGTGCTAACATTCTTGAAATTAATTAAATTGCTTCAGTATAAAAATAACTCCATATCCTACTTTTTTTTAAAAAAATGGAACGTTTGGAGTATTTGAACTTGATTAATACGTTTGGGCAAGTCACGAAGAGTTGATCATAAAATAATCTGCAGATGTTCCTAAATCCCTTTAAAATAATAATACATTAATCAAAATCTTTCTAGGTTATATTGGAGAGATTGTATTCACATTAGTTAGAACTTATCTCTGGTGGCAAAGTTACTTAAGTTATTAAGTGTGGTCCACAATGCTGTTTCTTCAACAAATCAGGAAAAATGGGTCATGACATTTACCGTTTTTTAATTTTGATTCTTTGTATGCCAAGGAAAGTTTAAAAAGAGGGGAGAAACACTTCAAAGGCATAAAATACCAAATGTAAAAGCAAGTTAATATAGGTAGTCCTAACCAGAATGCAGCCTACCCACCATGGTCATCAAGCACTTCGTGACTGTAGGACATTGTCATCAGCCGTCAACATGGCCTGGTTGCCCGAGTGCCCAAAATATGATCACATGATTGGGGGCACAACTATCTGTCTCTCAGAACTTTGAATCTGGATTGTAAGTATTAAGTAGATCCATTGGAATGTCAAATGGTCACTAAGTGACTGGTTGTAAGTCAAGGACTATGTATAGAGAAGTCTGTGCTCAGAAACCTCCTTTTCAAACATTGCATCCCATCCTCCTGTGCTAGATAGGATAGATCTCAACAGCTTTCTTAAAACTAGAAGAGATAGTGCTCACCAAATCTCTGCAGGAAGGGAGGGTGGGACCGATCATGAAAAGCTTGTATCTAAGGTGCCATCAGATGGCAATCTCTTAAGGATGCATCCTGGAGGAAGTTGCTCCTATTCAAGGGAATCAGATGGGAAGACAGGGAGAAGTGACCTCTTAGATAACCAGGTCTGAAGCCATAAAGGCCTTAAATGTTAACAACTAGTACTCCGCGCATCACATTGAAGATCTAATCAGCAACCACTACAGTTCCCAAAGAAACTGAGTCACCCAGGTATACTGGGAATCACCCATCACTTCCCAGGTTGCCACATTCTGTGCCGATTGTATCTTCTGAATGTTCGTCAGGTACGGCCCCATGTAGAGTCATGATTAAAGTAATCTAAATGAAAGATGGCCAAGGCATGAGTTACTGTGACGAGGGCCTCCCCATCCAGGAATGAAACAAAAACTAAGTCTATGGGTGATCTCGTGTGTTCATTGAAATATTTTCCAAGTTCTGTAAACTGTTGCAATATAAGCAATTAATTTTTTCTGTCAGTTTCTATTCTTGTTAGTTTTTAGTTGGTTAGTATTATAAATATTGGAAAACAAAATTACATGTTTCTTTGGACCAATGCTATCTAAAAGTGTGAAAAGAAATTAGCAGCATAGCAAAGAATTTGGACAAGCCCTTCAATTAAGTATTGTTTTTATTCAGTTTCTATTTTTAACCACCTTAATAGACTATGTATACATGCAAATGTATTTTTGCTAGAAGCTGTTGAATATTAATGTTTACAATTTCTGTATTTCTGCCTGAGAACATTTATGAATTTATGTATGAAACTCTCAGTATTTTCAAGGATGTTATCTATGTTTTACCTCTTTCCTTCCTTTATTACTGGTATTATTTACCTGTTGATATTTATCCATTTTGTTTCACACAAATTAAACTAAGAGAAATGGTGTCTCCATTTTGTCTCAACCCTAACCCTAACTCTATCCTCTGCTTGCTTCGGCTTTGGCTACCATTGGGATGAGCCCTAACAAAATTATCTCTGTAGGGATGTGGCATAGAATGATTGTAATTAATTAACATTAAATGTAACACCCAAAACTGTTTCACAAACCATTCCCACCCCAAAGTAAAACATATTCTTTCTACTGCAATGCTCTACGAATGTATAAACATTTCTTCCTCTATTTCCTTACAGTTAGTAAAAAAAAAATTAAAAAGGGGGGGGAGGAAGGCGGTTGAAAAGTTTGATATGTAAATAAATAAAATAAATAAAAATGACTGCATATAAACTTAAAACTCCACAGCTTACAGAGCACAAACATGTACTATGCCTCAAGACATTGCTAAGCCAAAGGAAAAAAAGTTGCCAATTTCCCATTTCCTGCTTTTCATCAGATTTAAATATATACAGATGCAAATATAAGTAGAGTGTCTGGATTCTATCTAGTCAGTGACAGAATCTCGGCCGGCCATTGCCGGTTACTCTCTAAAGTTAAACCAATCAGATTGCAATTTCATATGAATTCTTTAATTAATCAGCTACTGTAGGGAAGGCTTCATACTTTTTTCCAGAGCAAGGAGGTCAACCATAATTCCCATCTCTGCTGATGATATAATGTTGAACAAATCAATATGTCATGCAATTTAATAGCCTTTATGCATCTCTATCAATCCTCAGTCCACCAACAACTCTGAAGCAGCCTACTCAAATCGCCTGCCAGCTAATACCGGTGATGAGACAATCGGTGTTTACGTATTTGGAAAAAAAAAAAAAGGATGTTCTTACAGAGCCTGGTGATATTTTACCAAGTCTCAGTTCCAGGGTTATTAATCATACGGATCTCCACAGAAAATATCAGTGAATAGCAAAAATATTTAAGGCGTAGGGAAGTCAAAAAAATAAACTGCGGTATCAGGAGACAAAGGGGAAAAGAAAAACAACACACTTTTCCGTGGAAAAAGCCACTGCAAAGTTGGAGAATGCACCCGCCTTATTATAGCTAATAATGGTCTCTATGTCCCTTTTTATATTACAGTTGCTATGCAAAAACTACTTCAGCACAGCTATCCATAATAGTGAAGCCATAATGATTGAAAACCAAGCAGAAATTCAGGGCTTTGCAGCTGAGAGGCTGCAACTTCATCACTACACATGTCATTAAAGTAAAACAGTATCCTATACTGTCTTTTTGGAGGTACTCTGGAGAAATGAAGATGCTGAAACTGATTCCTGTTTTTGTTCTTTAATTCTGAGGACCCACGAAGGCAAGTATGTTACTGCTCCCAACTGATAAAAAGGAAGGAGGAATAAGAAGTGAGAAAGAGAATTTTAGAAGAAGAAAAGGAGGGCGCTCCACAGGTAAACAGACTGGAAAAAAACTGTCGGTCAGAGTGTCTGACATTTTATGAAAGGATCTCCAAGGACAGGCAGTCCTCGAATTACAAGCATTTGTTTAGTGACTGCTCAAACTTTACAACAGCACTGAAAAAAGTGATTTATCACCATTTTTCACACTTACAACCACTGTTGCAGCCCCTTGGAGACTGACACTTATTGGCATGTATTTATGATGGCTGCAATGTCCCGGGATCATGTGGTCACCTTTTGCAACCTTCTGACCAGCAAAATCAATGGGGAAGCCACATTCACCTAACAACAGTGTTACTAACATAACTACTGCAGCGATTCACTTACCAACTATGGCAAGAAAGGTCGTAAAATGCCTCGCTTATTAGTGGAAATTTTGGGCTCAACTGTGATTATAAGTCAAAGACTATCTGTATCATCCAGGACTCTCAACCATTCTATTACAATTATATCCAGATTCTAGTAGAACTATTGCAGTTATTTTCTAGATCACTGGGAAAGATGGTCAAGAGCCTACTCTATATGGAATAATCTGTCTCCCATAGTTAAAATGCCTCCCAGCTTTTGGGCATTCACGTATAGGGTAAAACAGTCATATAACCTTTGGAATATGGTAGAAAATTCTTAGTAGTTGACAGCAATGGAAGATATGGTTCTGTTTGGGAAATTATTATGTGTCATACTTTTATATTTTTAATTCTGTAAGTCTCCTAAAGTCTGATGAGTAGGCACAGCACCATTGGTGGTAATAATAAATGAATACATATAATATAAATCTTCTTCCGCTTTGCAGAAATTGTGGTTCAGTCTCCTACAAAGCCAATGTCAACATGTAGATGCTTGTATCTTTTCGTGGCAGTCTTGATAATGTAGGAATGAGTGAAGTTATATGCTGATGACTATGTCATCATTCTCATGGAAAAAGGGACTTCATGTAAGCAAGGAAAGGCAGGTAATAAAATACTGTATTTTACAAAACACCTCACTGAAGAATTAAAAAGATTTCTCTGCTTAAGATCACTTCTTTTCCTGCATGCAACACTATTTTAGACATATCTCAGAAGTCTAAATTGCTTAAAATTTATTTTCTTTTCTTTTTCTGCATACGTACTGTCACACTAAATATGTGACACAGAAACTATATCTAGCTTGCAAACCCAAGGTTAATCATCAATTGCTGAGCCATTCCAGGCAACAGGAGTAACCCTAATAGGGATGAAGCACCCCAAGATAATAAACATAATAATCTCTAATACCAGCACAAAGATATTTCTGACCAGACAGGGAGACATTTCTCATCCAGGGCAAACAATGCATCAACAATCTCTTACCTATCATTTAAACCCATCTTCAAACACCAGGACCTAAACCTTTGGTTTAAAAAAATAATACCCTTAAATTAGATTATAAAATACAATATTCACAGGAGATAGCATCTTAAGTCCAATCAGGGTAAATGCAGGTATATTTGAGAGCTACGTTCCTGTATGATTTAGTGGCTAATTCATGGTTTGTTTTAATCTATGTGCACTATGTTGGCTGGTTTTATATAGCTGCAATGGCTAGTATGTGCAACATTTTAAAACAATACTAAATTAGACTATGTTTTTGCAAGCAACATGTGAAATGAATCCTAGTGCCTTTACTATTTTTAAAGGAATAGTTATGTCAAATGGGCTTTCTTTCACATGTTCAAAACATAAAGGTTAAACAAACCAAAGGATGTTTGGTTTTAAGCTCTGTTTAAATGGGTGCATCTAAACGTAGCAAACAGAAGACACTTAAGTGGCTGGGCAGAAACTGGAACTAACCCAGTTGAACTCATCTACTTAGGTAAGATGTTTCTCCTTGCTCCATTAACTTAAAATAGGCTACTTCTACAAACCCTTTACTTCCCATCTGAAACAACAAGAGAACCTCTTAACCTCTGACCAGCTTTTGAGTCAAAGAGTCTGGAATACCCTTAATCAGATTATCCCCTCTTCAATCTCTCTTGCTGGGCAGATGGATTCCTGCACATATAAGAAAAAAAGAGGCAAAAATATATTACTTCAGCCCAGACACCCTCCAGATGCCTGAACTTCAGTTCTCAGAATCCAGGCAGCTGATTTACCTATTTATTATGACAGCCTTCTGCAATCTTGAACAGATTAGGGTTGGGTATGCCAAATACAGGTGGTCTTCGATTTACGGCCACAATTGAGTCCAAAATGTATGTTGCCGAGTGAAACAGTTAAGTAATTTTTGCCTCATTTTATGACCCTTTTACCACAGCTGTTAAGGGAGTCGCTGCAGTTGTTACATTAATACCACGGTTGTTAAGTGAATCTGGCCTCCTCATTTGACTTTGCTTGTTAGGAGGTCGTAAAAGTGATCACATGACCCCTGAAACTGTCATAAAATATAAACCAGTTGCCTAGCATCCAAATTTTGATCAGGTGACCATGGGGAGGCTGCAACAGTCGTAAGAGTGAAAAACGGTCATAAGCCACTTTTTTCAGTGTCACTGTAACTTTGAGCAGTTACTAAATGAATGGTTGTTAAGTCGAGGACTACCTATACTAGGGGTAGGCAACCTTGGCTCTTTTATGACTCGTGGACTTCAACTCCCAGAATTCCTGAGCCAGGCTGAGCTAGGCTGGCTCAGGAATTCTGGAAGTTGAAGTCCACGAGTCATAAAAGGGCCAAGGTTGCCTACCCCTGACCTATACTAATCTGGGTGGCCTGTAGTGAAAACACAAAACAAAAAATGCATAATTGTTAAAAAGAAAATTAAAACATACAAGATGCGTACCTTCACTTAAAACTATGAGGAGCAAACGGTCAGTGGAAAAATATAGTCTTGGTTAGTTTGTGAAATATTAACAAGATGGTGGCTGCCAGAGACCTCTGAGGACAGAGAGTTTTATGAAGTGTCACAGCGAATGCCTGTTGTCTAATCCACATCCCATGAATTTAAGGAAATTAGATCTATACAATGTTCTAATAGGGAAAAGCTGGAATACAAAGTTAGATTTGGCTGAAAAGAACTGGGTTCAAAATATACTTATGAAGTAAAAGGCGACATAAAAAACTTATTTTGAACACAGGAACTCAGGATCAGGGCCTCCCAAACGATATCCCCTAGGTGTGCTACACTTAATAACATTTACAATGATTTGTACATTCTTCTAAAAAGCAAGAAAAAGCCGGGGGGGGGGGGGACTGACCATACACTTACTGCTATGTTATACAACAAAGATAGCATTAAGCCCATGGAGTACATAAAGGAAAAATGCATGTGTCTGGAAAAACTCACAATTCTTGGCCAACCTGTCAAATACATTACCATATAAAGAATAACAGCCATGGAGCGGGTAGAAAAAGCTATGCTATTACAAAAATATCAGAGAAAAGATGGAAAGGGAGACTCCATTAATTTCATAGGTATGGAAAGGAGTGCAATTTTATATTTGCTCTTTGATTAATAGAATTTTTATCGGTAGAGCTCATTAGAAAAGGCAAAATGTCTGCCTCCCAACTTCTATTCGCAATTACTGAGGGCTTCAGGACTATTCACAAAATCAGTTTCTATGTTTTCTGTAACCTCTAGAAAACCAAGGCTTCCAGGAGAGGTATAGTGAACTGAAGCAGAGCCAGTGACCAAGGATCTGGTGAGTAGGTGGTTCCTTGGAAGTTCTCCAGGTAAGGAGAGGACTGGAGATCATCCACATGTGCTCTGGACAGCTGTTCCTCATAAGGAGGCCCCAGGACAGTGTTTTCCATAGGCTTGCACTGGGAGACAACTGGATTAGTCATTTTACTCACAACTGCAACACAGACTTTCAAAGGACACTAACCTTTCAAAGGTTCACAAACCTCACTTTCTAATCACTTTCAGAAATTGCTCATTAAATACTTCTAAGCCAGTGGTGGCGAACCTATGGCACGCGTGCCAGAAGTGGCACTCGGAGCCCTCTCTGTGGGCACACGTGCTGTTGCCCCAGACTCGCCTCCCCCTGTGATCCCCTCCTCACCAGCAGACCCCCTGGAAGAGAGTTGCCCCCGAGCGTGGCCCACGTGGAGCAGCGCAGCCAAGGACATGGCAGCCAGGCAGCGTAGACAAGACTCTGCCCTCACACCCCATTGCGCACAGTTGATGCTGCGGGGCGCGGGCAGAGGGCGTGGCGGCCATGGCGCTGCTGGGTTGCTGTGCGATCTGTGGCAGGTCCTGGAGGCACTGAGTGGCCCTGCGGGCAGGCGGGGCGGGGGACGGGGCAGGAGGTGAAGCAGAGGCGGGGCCAGTTTTTGGGCACTCGGTCTCTAAAAGGTTCGCCATCACTGTTCTAAGCTATTAGAGATCTTAGGAATGACAAGTTTGAAAACACCGGGTGAATCTGTTTTTAACCTGACCAAAAGAAAACTTTAATTATAAGTTTAAGAATTTAAAGAATCTGAAATGAAGAGCAAAAGCCATCTTAAGTTCTAAGCAGAAGACTGGCATCATGACAGCTATTTGGAAGTACACTGCATATTTTCCAGAGTTGCAAAAGATGGACCTTAGATGTTTAGTTTTTGATGTCGGCTACTCTGATTCATGCCTTGGCTATATGTTATTTGGAAAGTTTTATTACCCTATTGTCATGGGAATGTAACTGAACTATCATTTAACAGGTAGCGTAACTCAGTATAGTGCCAAGGTTCTGCATAAATCAAAATAAGCTTGTTTCATAGCAAGAGCAAAGGGGTAAGGGATTAACTCACAAGAAGAAATGGAAATGAAGATCCTTTCTGTTCCAAACAGAGGTTGGTTGTGAAGGGTGATGCCGGTGGGTAAAGAATTTGAAGTCACAAATCGTAAGGCCACAAAAGAGCTTTGATTTTTATCAGCTCTCAAAATAGTTGATGCTTGATGGTCACGTCTTCCAATAGAAGGTTCTAAAATGGTTCCTATGGGAGAACTCTAAGATCTCTTTGGATCAGGTTAAGCACCAGAAGAGTTCAAGATTTAGATAGCTGTCAAGTGGATGGCTACAGTTCCAGATTAGAGTAACGGATGCAGACTAACAACAAAGGTACCTGTGATAGAAGAATTACACTTTAGATGACTCTAAACAATGCTTGTAAAATTCAGTTGATCCAGAGTGTTGCAGCCAGATAGACTGACAGTCTATCTTCAAATGCAGAGAGCAGAAACAAACAAACAAACAAAAGTCTACATTCTTCGGAGACTTCCGGTGGCAGGCGATTTCGCTGGTCGCAGCTGTTTGCTGCCTCCCGCCTGTTTTGCGTAAAAGCCGGTTTGACAGCCAGCATCAGCTGTCAAA
>NW_015388251.1:184690-188122 GCF_001527695.2 Protobothrops mucrosquamatus | reverse complement strand
TATTTGAAGAACTAACTAAATGAATAATTTTTATTAATACGGAGGAGATTGATTGTTTAAGTTTAGACTTTGGAGTTAGAGATATTAATATTTGTTTACTTGTATTTGAATATCAGCCTAGGTTGGTTTGGGAAGTCCGGGGGGTGGGGGGATGGGATATAACATTGTGTAATATCTGTGATGTATTTCTTTTTTTTTTTTTTATGATAAAAATAAAAATTTTATATTGAAAAAAAAAAAAGAAAGAAAAGTCTACATTCTTCCATATGAACATACTAGGCTTTTAAGAATCTCAGGATATGAATTTCTAAGTTCCAGGCCAATTTGTGAAGTGCATCCATTGTATCAATAGTTGGTTCCAGGCTCTGGAACTCTGTGCCAAGGACTAGCTCTCATTTTGAAAACATTCTAGCAGTAATAACTTTTTTAAATGTAATCATGCATGCCCCTGGCCTTTGATCTAATCCATAACGATACTAGAATTTGTTTTAGCCAGTTTTTAAATTGATATTGTTATAATTATTCTTTCTCGGTAACTGGAATGTTCAATAACATAAAGAGACCTGTCAATCCTATGAGGCCTTCCATGGATAAGGAAAAATCTCTACTAGAAAATTAGAGTTTTTTATATACGAGGAACAACATGAAAAAGTAGAGTCACATCAGCCTTTGCAGCAGGCAAGGTTAAGGAAGACTCAAGGTATGTTCTGTATTATTGCAAGGTAGAATAAGAGCATCTTGAAAGCCTGTTAAAGCTTATCTCTGCCCCATCTTACGCCAAACAAAATCAAGATGGAGTTGCTTTAAGTTTCTTTCTTAGAAACAATCTTTTCTGAAAGTCCTGCTTTAATGCTTTGTTCATTCCTTTCCTGTTCCCAAGGCTGGGTCTACCTGTCTTCAGAAGTTATTCTACTGAAGGAACTGCTCATCTGGTTATCCAGTGGAACACATTGCCATATTGTGTAATGCCAGAATACATGGGTGAGATATAGGGAGAAATACAAAATGCCATTGCTGGAATCTCTTGTAGTAGTTTGATCGAATTTAACATTATGACCATAGACAGAAAAGAATCAATGGGAAATGGAGCTCTGAGGATCACTCACAGCAGACTATCATATCCACAGGGGTGATGATACTGAGTTAGATACCAAAGGAATTATATCTCATTCCTGTGTAAGGGATACAGAGTGGGAAGGAGCCTGGGGAAGATTTGAGAGAAGTTACTTTCACTCCTTGTTATCTGACATTCTTAATCACCCTAGTATCTCTCAACTAACTCGATTCCATAAAAACAGCAGGAAGGAGAATGCAAGAGAATCAAAATATATTTTTCTCTCCCTCCCACTGCCTATCCCTGGAGAGCCCCTTGATAACAAGCTGGCTACACAACCCTGTCTGAAGAGGATTCGTGAATCAGTAGGATGCAACTAAGACTAGAAATAAGTGTTGCAAATGCTTTTGTGTTACCACTATCTCTAGTAGTATTTGGGGGGTGTCATTAATCATAACAGGATATAGCTAAGAACAGCAAGCAAAACAGGACAATTTATAAATACCTGCATAGCACACCTGAACTGAATTGGTCCAGCAGGTCTTCCCAACAGGAACCTTCTGCATGTGTTTGGATGGTAACTCTCAGACATGCCAATCAAACTGGTCTTAGCACTGTCCGTGTAACATTGCTGTTTAGAGACTGGAGAAACAGGCCACCATAGAGATACCTAGGAAAATCTGAACACACACACCCCGCCCCCGATTTGGCTTCCTCAATTGGAAATTCTAAAAACTGTAATAATCTCAGCACATCTGGAGGCCTCAAGTTGGCCCTTCCTTTTCAGGGTTCTTCCAACAACAACAAGTAATTCCAGCATTACTTCTGTATCCAATCTCCTAATGAAGATCTGTCCTTCCAATTCTTAGAGCCCAAAGCAGAGCTGTACAAACCCCACAGGCCTATTCCCATATAGTAAGGAGAGGAAAAAAGAAAGAAGGAACTTATTATTTACTTCTTAAAATACCATCTTTGCTCCGACTTGATTCTCTGAACTTGTTTGTTTTCTGAGGGGAAAGAATTAGTATTAACTCTATCCACAAGAAAACATCTCCCTTAGGCTGGTATGAAGGAAGTAATAGGAGTGGGCTTCAGAATCATACTTCCTTTGCTTCCTACAGCCTCTTCTGCATTCTCACTCTGACAAGAAAATCCCATAATGAGAGTGGGAGAAGGGAAGGCACAAACAAGGCCAATAGTCTCTTCTTGATCTTTATCTGGATACAATCTTGAACATGAAATGTTACTTCACAGGCCTCAAGTTCCACGTGCAAAATGATTTAACGAAATAAAGTGTGGTTTAAGGTGGCAGATGAGCATGCGGACAATAACTCAAAACAAAAGAATCTAAATGGAAGGCAACAGCAACAACATTCAAACAAGAAACGTTCTGAAATTGGGTTGAGGGAAAAAAAACAAAAAGAGGAACTCCAGGATTTAGAGGAGATTATCAAGGACGCTTTTTCTAAATTCCTTATAACTGGGGAGCCAGAGTGTGTCAATTAAACTTCCCTCTGGTGGGCGAAAATGATGAATTTCCTGAAGCAAAACTGTTAAGTGACAATGAATCACTTCTTTGCTGTGCCAAATTTTAATATTTTGTGGCTCGCTGCAGTCTCTATTTAGTTATTTTGCAGAACAACCCTCTCCAGCTGCTCCTCCTCCTCCTCTTCTCTCTTCCATCAACAGGGCTTTAATTTAATCTAATGTAGTTTTAACTTTTTAGCTAAAGTTACTTTGACACGAGTTCTCCAAGCATTTGGTGCCAGGGTCAGTGCAGCAAGCAAAATGCTTGGCTGAGTCTTCAGAGATGAATGATTAGTTGTTCCACTGAAATCAGCAATACTTGCTTCCAAGAAAATATACTTAAGGTTGGAATATTACAAGGAGAAAATGCAGGTTCAAATCCCAGAACAATTATAAAGCACAACTATTTATTTATCAAATTTCTATACTGCATTTCAGACTTGTGTTCCTCTGTTGGATTATCCCCCTCCTAATAATGGGACATAAATATATTTGCTCCCTCAAACTGAGCTATAGATTGCTATGGACACTTCCATGTTGTTGTGGGAAGTCAGAGCCCCAGAGAAGGAAATATTAAAAAGGGCAGAAATATATATTTCCTCAAAAGTATTTTAAAAGGCAGAAACCAACTTTGGCTCCAAATCTATCTCTGCCCCAAGCAAGACCTAGCCCCATACAAATGCAGATGTAAAACCATCAGAAAGTTGAAGCCAGAGCAATTAAGAAGACAAAGAGAAAATCTGCATGCCCCACCCAAACTCTAGGAGTCATTAGCCCCATCACCTGGGAAGCAGGATATGATAATAGGATTAAACCACAGATATCAAGGCCTAGAAAAACACTCAGAAATA
>NW_015388251.1:173376-184618 GCF_001527695.2 Protobothrops mucrosquamatus | reverse complement strand
TGCCCCACCCAAACTCTAGGAGTCATTAGCCCCATCACCTGGGAAGCAGGATATGATAATAGGATTAAACCACAGATATCAAGGCCTAGAAAAACACTCAGAAATATCCTCAAAGTTCATGCCACAGGAACAGGAAACTATTCCAAACAGGGCTAGAGGGGGTATAAAAACCTTCTACCCATGTGCTCAGTCTCTTTTTTCTTCTCCTCTGCTCCTTCTTGCAAGGACCATCTTTCTGCTTCAATAAACTGTAACCTTCTTCCCAAAGCAGTCGCCATGTTTGCTTATTTATTCCCGGCTTGGATGAACCAGGATGAAGACTTTACTTCTATCACTGTTTTCATAGGAGATGTGTTCTTGGACTCCCTAACTTGATCTATATTCTCAGGTTTACTCGTTGTTTCCCTTCCAATAATTTACCAGAGCTAAATCTGCATTGCTTTTTCAAGATTGGCCTAAGTCAGTTAGGTGCTATGCTTATCCACAAATTCCTCCTAAATTCATTTGACTCTGGGGAGAAATTACACACTGAGTTTTAGCTTAAAAGGGTTAAGATGGCAACACGTGAACACTGTTTTGACTTATTAGTCAGCATCTATTTTTGACTGGGGAGACTTTTCAGGCTATTTTAAACGAACAAAGCAAGTATCTACATATAGTTTCAATCCTTTGCTCTCTTCTCAAGGTGCAGAGGGATTGTGGTGAAAGCAGAGATGTTGGGCTCTCCATTTATGTTAGAGAACAAAAAGATAAAAAGACATTCCATGTTTCTGATCTTACCCAAACTACAGAAATAAAATCTCAAGCTGTCACATGTACTCAGGAGACTTGAGGGAGATGAAAGCACCACTCTAATTTGTGCTGAGATACAGAGGAAATTTTTAAAAACCAGATTTCTTCTTGCGACCAAGCATAAGAAAGAGCCTAGGTATGGCAGCTAAACTTTTTTTTTTGCTAGATACTTGGCCCTGGCAACATAGTGAATGGATTTGTAGATGCCTGCTAGGGGAAATCCCCTGTCTTTAAATACCAGCAGTCTAAATCAAGAAGGAGATCCAGTTCCATATCCCAGCAGTCATAAATAGTAGCTGTTCTAAATTTACACTCTGTGGGAGTTGCATAGATTGCCGATCTGCTTCCAGGTTCGATTCAAGGTACTGGTTGTCAACTTTAAAGCTCTACATGACTTTGGGCCAAATTATTTGCAGCACCACTTTTCTCAGTTACATCTATCCAGTCCATCAGAGCTGGGAAGGAAGGATTCTATGATTTCCCCTCCCCCCCCCATTAAGAAGGGCCATCTAATGCAACTAAGAAGAAGGGCCTTCTCTGTAATGGCTCCCTCCCTATGTAATATCAACCCTGCAGAAATAAGATAGGTCTCTACCTTGGTACTCTTTCAAAAGGCCTAGAAGGTTTGGGGACCCCAGGTTAATACACAGCACATCAGGTTGTTTGACTGATTATTGTCACAGTGTGTGTGTGTGTGTGTGTGTGTGTGTGTGTGTGAGAGAGAGAGAGAGAGAGAGAGAGAGACAGAGAGACAGAGACAGAGTTTATAGTTTTGTATTTTGGGTTTTATTTCTGTAAGCTGCCCTGAGTCATTATGAATGAGTTGGGTAGCCGCATAAACGTTCTTAATACATTTTTTAAAAATAAAAATAAAATAATCCATAAACAGAGCTTTGTAATGCCCTCTCTTATATGGTACTATTTTAAGGGTGGAAGGGTCAGCCTTTGTGTTTCACCCCTCTTGCTTTGAATTGGTTCTGCATGTCTTCAGTGGCATCAAAATAGAGCCACTTCAGACTGGATCCATCAGGACAGGGTACCATCCCAGTCATGCAGTTCTTCATGATTAGGTAGGACGCCCTTTTGATCAAAATATAATCCAGGTATTGAAGGGGGATGCTAAAAAACCCCAGCAGATCCAAGACAACAATAACAACTGCAGACATAAATAAAACTAAATATTTTTACTACAGGGAAGATTGGGAAAACACATCTTCTCCTACACAACCCTCCTCCTCTCATTCTGGCAATGCTTTTACGCCTGAGAGTAAGAACAAATAAAAAGCATCTTCGATGCTAAAGTATCAGGATGTAATTGTGAGAGCAGATCTGCAGCTTACTGAAAAGGAAAATGCAGGAAGATTTGTAGCAGCAAACTTTTCTCCATATAATGGGAACATGAAGTGTGGAGCATCAATATGCCATCTAGTGGATACTATATATTATACAACCGTAATGCTTATTTACTGAGTCAATGGTTAGCCTTTTTTTTTCCCTTAAAGCAATTGAAATCCTTGCTGTTCAGCAGCGATCCTTCTCCTCTGGATGCTATCTAGTTTTAAAATAGACCATAAGAGATAGAAGACATTCTCAAATGGAACTCAACTCCTGGTAACAAAAGGAACATGTCAATGTAATTTTCTTCTACCAGATTGTCTTATTTATTTTTAACTTCCTCTTAAGATTTTCTGGTGGTCTCCCATCCAACTATTCTCTATGACTAACCTTACTTAATTTTTCTGAGATTAGCCAAGATTGGTCATTTGCTGCTACATCACAGTTTTACTATATCCTTATCTCCACCCATTGCACATGGGCTTTAAGAGCTTTTTTGGGGGGAGGGGGGGGAGAAGCGGATGGAGGTAGGGATTAATTGTACAATGACAAAGGCAGATAAAGGACTAAGACTTCAGAACGGTGAGGTGGACTTTCCCTTACAATGGAGGGTCATTTGGAAAACTTCTGAAGACGGAGCTTCTCCAGTTTTGCTCTTCCTATAAAGATAGGATAGGAACAAGTGTGATGTCACAATTAAAATGTTGGACTGCAACTGGGAAGATCCAGATTTAAGCCCACCCTTAACCATGGAAAGTCACTGTGTAATTTTGGGACAATGTCTCTGTTTCTCTCACTTGGTCATATCTATCACCAGAGTTGCTGTTGTGGAGATGAAATGGAGAGCTTTCATATAGGCCATCTTGAATTCTTGGAGACATAGCTGGATATAACTCAGTTGTAAAGAATGTACTCCCCTAGCCATCTATGTGCTAAAAAAAACTCTACCTGTAAAAGGAGCCATTATTACGTTTCTTAATAAAATGTTTTGCTCCCCCCCACTACTCTTGGATTAAATTTGATAAAAGTACATCAGAGAGAAACATTATTTCACTCAAATTGCCAAGCAAAGCAAATAGAGCTCATAACACTAGCAACCACTTTGCTTGAGTTCTGATGAAAAGCACAAAGAAGGACAAGCAAAGGCCAAAGCACAACGCCAGGTTCAATAAAACATTTGCATAGAGGTGTGCACAGACTGCTATGCAAAGGTTTTACATTTGCTTCTGTTTGTCAACAAAAGCTAGAGCAGAGTCCAAGCCTACAAAATAAATCACATTTTGAGAACAGAAGGAAGGTAAGGATGAGGGTCATCTGGATTCCTAAAGATCAGTGTTCAGCATTTCCTGATGTATTTTGGTAGTTTTACGTGCTTTACTTTGAATGCTGGTTTTTAAAAAAATTCCTTGCTAATTTATTCCCTTTTAATGTGGTAGTACATGTGTTCAGTACATGTTGCTTAAGAATTTGTAAGTATACAATTGCTTAAAAATTTGCTTAGGTTTGCAAAGTTCAGTAACATAGAAATAAACTTCCAATGTTGTTTACTAAACCTACTTTCTCAAGGTCCATTGATTTATTCATAACTGGGACCTTCCATAATGGTCTCACATACTTGTGGTACATATATACAACACTATGGCCCAGTCATGATTATGGCATCTTGANTGCCCCACCCAAACTCTAGGAGTCATTAGCCCCATCACCTGGGAAGCAGGATATGATAATAGGATTAAACCACAGATATCAAGGCCTAGAAAAACACTCAGAAATAGCCTCAAAGTTCATGCCACAGGAACAGGAAACTATTCCAAACAGGGCTAGAGGGGGTATAAAAACCTTCTACCCATGTGCTCAGTCTCTTTTTTCTTCTCCTCTGCTCCTTCTTGCAAGGACCATCTTTCTGCTTCAATAAACTGTAACCTTCTTCCCAAAGCAGTCGCCATGTTTGCTTATTTATTCCCGGCTTGGATGAACCAGGATGAAGACTTTACTTCTATCATTGTTTTCATAGGAGATGTGTTCTTGGACTCCCTAACTTGATCTATATTCTCAGGTTTACTCGTTGTTTCCCTTCCAATAATTTACCAGAGCTAAATCTGCATTGCTTTTTCAAGATTGGCCTAAGTCAGTTAGGTGCTATGCTTATCCACAAATTCCTCCTAAATTCATTTGACTCTGGGGAGAAATTACACACTGAGTTTTAGCTTAAAAGGGTTAAGATGGCAACACGTGAACACTGTTTTGTCTTATTAGTCAGCATCTATTTTTGACTGGGGAGACTTTTCAGGCTATTTTAAACGAACAAAGCAAGTATCTACATATAGTTTCAATCCTTTGCTCTCTTCTCAAGGTGCAGAGGGATTGTGGTGAAAGCAGAGACGTTGGGCTCTCCATTTATGTTAGAGAACAAAAAGATAAAAAGACATTCCATGTTTCTGATCTTACCCAAACTACAGAAATAAAATCTCAAGCTGTCACATGTACTCAGGAGACTTGAAGAAGATGAAACCACCACTCTAATTTGTGCTGAGATACAGAGGAAATTTTTAAAAACCAGATTTCTTCTTGCGACCAAGCATAAGACAGAGCCTAGGTATGGCAGCTAAACTTTTTTTTTTTTTGCTAGATACTTGGCCCTGGCAACATAGTGAATGGATTTGTAGATGCCTGCTAGGGGAAATCCCCTGTCTTTAAATACCAGCAGTCTAAATCAAGAAGGAGATCCAGTTCCATATCCCAGCAGTCATAAATAGTAGCTGTTCTAAATTTACACTCTGTGGGAGTTGCACAGATTGCCCATCTGCTTCCAGGTTCGATTCAAGGTACTGGTTGTCAACTTTAAACTCTACGTGACTTTGGGCCAAATTATTTGCAGCACCACTTTTCTCAGTTACATCTATCCAGTCCATCAGAGCTGGGAAGGAAGGATTCTATGATTTCCCCTCCCCCCCTCCATTAAGAAGGGCCATCCAATGCAACTAAGAAGAAGGGCCTTCTCTGTAATGGCTCCCTCCCTATGTAACATCAACCCTGCTGAAATAAGATAGGTCTCTACCTTGGTACTCTTTCAAAAGGCCTAGAAGGTTTGGGGACCCCAGGTTAATACACAGCACATCAGGTTGTTTGACTGATTATTGTCACAGTGTGTGTGTGTGTGTGTGTGTGTGTGTGTAAGAGAGAGAGAGAGAGAGAGTGAGAGAGAGAGAGAGAGAGAGGCAGACAGACAGAGACAGAGACAGAGTTTATAGTTTTGTATTTTGGGTTTTATTTCTGTAAGCTGCCCTGAGTCATTATGAATGAGTTGGGCAGCCGCATAAACGTTCTTAATACATTTTTTAAAAATAAAAATAAAATAATCCATAAACAGAGCTTTGTAATGCCCTCTCTTATATGGTACTATTTTAAGGGTGGAAGGTCAGCCTTTGTGTTTCACCCCTCTTGCTTTGAATTGGTTCTGCATGTCTTCAGTGGCATCAAAATAGAGCCACTTCAGACTGGATCCATCAGGACAGGGTACCATCCCAGTCATGCAGTTCTTCATGATTAGGTAGGACGCCCTTATGATCAAAATATAATCCAGGTATTGAAGGGGGATGCTAAAAACCCCCAGCAGA
Source organism: Protobothrops mucrosquamatus (assembly GCF_001527695.2). Classification (NCBI taxonomy): domain Eukaryota; kingdom Metazoa; phylum Chordata; class Lepidosauria; order Squamata; family Viperidae; genus Protobothrops; species Protobothrops mucrosquamatus. The sequence continues at coordinate 178,874 of NW_015388251.1, read as the reverse complement.
TCCAAGACAACAATAACAACTGCAGACATAAATAAAACTAAATATTTTTACTACAGGGAAGATTGGGAAAACACATCTTCTCCTACACAACCCTCCTCCTCTCATTCTGGCAATGCTTTTACGCCTGAGAGTAAGAACAAATAAAAAGCATCTTCGATGCTAAAGTATCAGGATGTAATTGTGAGAGCAGATCTGCAGCTTACTGAAAAGGAAAATGCAGGAAGATTTGTAGCAGCAAACTTTTCTCCATATAATGGGAACATGAAGTGTGGAGCATCAATATGCCATCTAGTGGATACTATATATTATACAACCGTAATGCTTATTTACTGAGTCAATGGTTAGCCTTTTTTTTCCTTAAAGCAATTGAAATCCTTGCTGTTCAGCAGCGATCCTTCTCCTCTGGATGCTATCTAGTTTTAAAATAGACCATAAGAGATAGAAGACATTCTCAAATGGAACTCAACTCCTGGTAACAAAAGGAACATGTCAATGTAATTTTCTTCTACCAGATTGTCTTTTTTTTTTTTAACTTCCTCTTGAGATTTTCTGGTGGTCTCCCATCCAACTATTCTCTATGACTAACCTTACTTAATTTTTCTGAGATTAGCCAAGATTGGTCATTTGCTGCTACATCACAGTTTTACTACATCCTTATCTCCACCCATTGCACATGGGCTTTAAGAGCTTTTTTTGGGGGGGGGGGAGAAGCGGATGGAGGTAGGGATTAATTGTACGACAAAGGCAGATAAAGGACTAAGACTTCAGAACGGTGAGGTGGACTTTCCCTTACAATGGAGGGTCATTTGGAAAACTTCTGAAAACGGAGCTTCTCCAGTTTTGCTCTTCTTATAAAGATAGGATAGGAACAAGTGTGATGTCACAATTAAAATGTTGGACTGCAACTGGGCAAGATCCAGATTTAAGCCCACCCTTAACCATGGAAAGTCACTGTGTAATTTTGGGACAATGTCTCTGTTTCTCTCACTTGGTCATATCTATCACCAGAGTTGCTGTTGTGGAGATGAAATGGAGACCTTTCATATAGGCCAGTGATGGCGAACCTTTTAGAGACCAAGTGCCCAAACTGCAACCCAAAACCCACTTATGCATCGTCGGGTGCCGGGTGGGTGTGGCCCATTGGGTGGGTGTGGCCCATTGGGTGGGCATGACCCATTGGGTGGGCGTGGCTGCAGTGGTAACAGCAGACTGGGTGGGACTAAAAAGTTCAATCAATCAATTCCAACTTTGCAAGATCTTTTTTTTCCCCGCGAGAAGTTGAAATTGACTGATTGATTGAATCTTTTTTTTTGCACACGGCGGCGGAGGCCTAAAGCGAAAAGGTTTTATAAAATCCAGCTGAAGGCCTAGGACTGGGGCAACAGCCCACGTGCCCACAGAGAGGGTTCTGAGTGCCGCCTCTGGCACCCGTGCCATAGGTTCGCCACCACTGATATAGGCCATCTTGAATTCTTGGAGGCATAGTTGTAAAGAATGTACTCCCCTAGCCATCTATGTGCTAAAAAAAAACTCTACCTGTAAAAGGAGCCATTATTACGTTTCTTAATAAAATGTTTTGCTCCCCCCTTCTCAATCTCCCACTACTCTTGGATTAAATTTGATAAAAGTACATCAGGGAGAAACATTATTTCACTCAAATTGCCAAGCAAAGCAAATAGAACTCATAACACTAGCAACCACTTTGCTTGAGTTCTGATGACAAGCACAAAGAAGGACAAGCAAAGGCCAAAGCACAACGCCAGGTTCAATAAAACATTTGCATAGAGGTGTGCACAGACTGCTATGCAAAGGTTTTACATTTGCTTCTGTTTGTCAACAAAAGCTAGAGCAGAGTCCAAGCCTACAAAATAAATCACATTTTGAGAACAGAAGGAAGGTAAGGATGAGGGTCATCTGGATTCCTAAAGATCAGTGTTCAGCATTTCCTGATGTATTTTGGTAGTTTTACGTGCTTTACTTTGAATGCTGGTTTTTTAAAAAATTCCTTGCTAATTTATTCCCTTTTAATGTGGTAGTACATGTGTTCAGTACATGTTGCTTAAGAATGTGTAAGTATACAATTGCTTAAAAATTTGCTTAGGTTTGCAAAGTTCAGTAACATAGAAATAAACTTCCAATGTTGTTTACTAAACCTACTTTCTCAAGGTCCATTGATTTATTCATAACTGGGACCTTCCATAATGGTCTCACATACTTGTGGTACATATATACAACACTATGGCCCAGTCATGATTATGGCATCTTGATTGTGGTCACATGAACACAGATACTCACTGATGGCTAGGTCAAGATTTGTTGGATTAACAGAGATTCCTGAATTTGCCCTTCACACCAAGCTAGCCATGTCAATTGAGTGTACCCAACAATCGAAGGTAAAATGTAGTTCAGCAGTGTGTTATACAAACTTAGAATTGGGGTATCTGTCCACAAGTCATGTCTGATGACCTTGAAAAGCCAAAAGATCACACGGCATTAAACTGAAATTATAGTCTGAACAGGTTTTGTGACATGGGCAATACTTCTAAAGATAGAGAATGCCTGCTCTCGTTGAAAGACAAGGTTTGACATTGGCTGTCAGGCTGAACTGAGAATTTGCTCCCTTAATTGCCTTGGCATTTTTCAGTCTGATTTGTGTGTTCAAGAATTCATCAAAGCTAAAAAGGTGAAAAATTACCAAGTGAGCTCTTGATTATTTAGGAGGGTAAATTATTTATTGACATAGCACTTCTTTTTATAGCCTTTTAACTTTTAACAAATTATCAGCCACCTTGTTCTTCAGAGAAATATAACCTTTAAATACGCGCTATTGAACACTGTCGCTGGGTCTACACCTTGCCCTCTTTATCACACTTCCGTCTTTTGCCCCATTTAGAGATTTCTACAGGTAAGCTTCGCTCGGAGGCTCCATGTCTAAATCTGGTTAATACTATTTGGTAACTTTGGGTCCCTTACTATCTCAAACAAAGAAAAAGTGAGATTTGAAAACACCATGAAAATCTCAAGCAAGAGAAGCCAATTAAAATACTTGTGCCCTGTTCACACAACACAATGAACAGTGTCATGGGAAAGAGGAAAGGGCAAGAGGTAGTGTGTTATGAAAACATACTAATCCAGACAAGCGACTCATTCAAGTACTCCGGGGGGATAAAGTAGCTCCCGTGAAACCATGTTGTGTGAATTACTCATATGGGGAAGTTAATTTGCCCTTTCCCCTTCCAAGAAAAAAACTCAATCCTGAAACAATTTTGTAAAAATAAGGCTTCTGCAATTACACTGGGATGCAAAAGAGGAAGAAAAAAGTGGCACCCGGTAAGACTATACAGAATATGTCCATCATGGACAATGATCCTGATGGTGCCACTGCAGTTTTTTTTTCCTTTTTGCTATAGTAAAACAAAAAGGTTAGGGAATGAGAAGCCAAGTAGTTGCTTTCCAGTCTCCTTTGTGGTAGTTGGGGGAACTTGGAAAAAAAAATGATTGACTGGCACTTGAGTTAAGATCAAAGTCAAGACAAGAAACAATGGATGGAAACTAATCAAGGAGAGAAGCAACCTGGAATTAAGGAGAAACTTCCTAACAATGAGGACAATTAACCTGTGGAATGAACAGTTTGCTTTCAGAAGTTGTGGGTGCTTCATCACTGGAAGTTTTTAAGAAGAGACTGGACAGCCACTTGTCTGAAATGGTATAGGGTTTTCTGCTTGAGCAGGGGGTTGGACTGGACAAACTCCAAGGTTCCTTCCAGCTCTATTCTGATTATGATTCTTTCCGTTGTTTTATTTAAATGCTACACACACCTATCCCTAAGCTGGCAAAAAACATTTTTACCGGCATGGAAATTGCTGTTCCTTGTCCTGTTTCATTGCAGAATGGCACTATTTTGATTATTCCTGTGCAACAGGCAATAAGCAAAGTAGTAGTAGTAGTAGTAGTAGTAGTAGTAGCAGCAGCAGCAGCAGCAGCAGCAGCAGCAATAATAATAATAATAATAATAATAATAATAATAATAATAATAATAATAATAATAATAAAGTTGGAAGGGACCTTGGAAGTCATCTAGTCCAACCCCCTGCTCAGGCAGGAAGCCCTATACCATTTCAGACAAATGGCTGTCCAGTCTCTTCTTAAAAACTTCCAGTGTTGGAGCATTCACCGCTTCTGGAGGCAGGTTGTTCCACTGGTTAATTGTTCTAACTGTCAGGAAGTTTCTCCTTAGTTCTAGGTTGACTACTTTAACTGCCTTCCCTCTTTTGCATACAATTAACTACCAAGAGAAACGTATGCCAGTCACAATGCTACTTAATTGAGCCTGGAATTACAATCTTACGTTGTTCTGGGCATGAATTGAGGCATCGCATGACTGGACCCAATTTTTGAATATTTTTGTGGTGGTTGATAAGCAAACACCGCAGTCATTAAGTGAATCTATGTTTTTTTTTTGCCAGAAACCAGCAAAAACACAGTCACGTGACCAGGGGACGTTGCAAACAGCCATAAAGGTGAGCTGGTTGCCAAGCACCCAAAAATGTGATATGACCGGGGTGGGGGTGAGGGTGTTGGTGCCTTCATAACTGCAAAGACCAATCAAAAGTAGCTCTGGGGAGGTATGTTGTAACTTCGAACAGTTACAAGCAACTGGTCGTAAATTGGGGACTATCTATAGAATATATCTGGGTGCAAAACAGTCCCTTTCAACTCTCTAAACCAGGGGTGTCAAACTGCCGGCCTACAGGCCGGTTTCATCATACCAGAACCGCGCCCATCCCATTGCCGGCAATGGCGAAAAAGCTCCGATACGTTGCGCGAAGTCACGTGACGTCGCGAGTTTGACATGCCTGCTCTAAACTCCTTTCTGTGCATCTCCCCTTATAGACAATTCAATATGACAGAAGTTGAATAACCTGAAAAATAACTTGGGAGTTTAGTCACTAGCAGTCCTTCGCTTTAGACATTTTTCTCCTTATCATTTCCTTTCTTTATCCGGCAGTAAATGTCAACTTCTAGATATCTCCATAGTTTTTTTGGGAAAGCAAAGGTGGATGCCTTGTTATTCTCCTGCTTTGCTATTTCAGCCTAGCAAGGACCACAGAACTGAAGTACACACAGTATAGCCCATTGAACAGCCTAGTAGAGATGTAAGATTCTGACCATTGGCTCAATACCGTTTGAGGAGATAAAGCAGAATGGCAACAGGTTAGCTTGATGGCGGTCCTGAGCTTTTTCATCAGTCTGAAACTACCAATAGGTATCTCATCTACAGCTGATCCCTAATTTCATCTCTGATTTTATGTGCCTTGAAGATGTTGTCCAACACTGTTGGTTTAGGGCAGGGATAGGCAACCTCGGCTCTTTTATGACTCGTGGACTTCAACTCCCAGAATTCCTGAGCCAGCCATGCTGGCTCAGGAATTCTGGGAATTGAAGTCCATGAGTCATAAAAGAGCCGAGGTTGCCTACCCCTGGTTTAGGGAGAAACC
>NW_015388251.1:145876-168376 GCF_001527695.2 Protobothrops mucrosquamatus | reverse complement strand
GGATAATATGCTAAATATTGCAACTTTTGAAACTCCTAAAGTCCTAGACTTTGGGCCTTAGAAAAGTGATTAATTGAGAAACATCTTATAGGGAGGTTTTTTCCCTTTTCAGAATCTCAAGATCAGGAGCTTGAAAAAGAACTTTAATGGAACACAATAACAAATCAGTTTTTATCTCTACTTGAAATAAGGCAACTTTCTACCACAAAATTGTTTATGAGAAGATTGTTACCCCAACTGCTTTGCAAAGCCTAAGTAAGGCTACAAATGGACCCTAGGACAGGGGTAGGCAACCTTGGCTCTTTTTTGACTTGTGGACTTCAACTCCCAGAATTCCTGAGCCAGCATGGCTCAGCTTGGAAACCTCTCCCTTTCCCCTCAGCATGGCTAGCTCAGGAATTCTGGGAGTTGAAGTCCACGAGTCATAAAAGAGCCAAGGTTGCCTACCCCTGGACTAGGGTTTGAGAGAATGTATTTTCTTGCTTGTTTCTTTATCTATAAAATGCATAAGGCTGTCCAACTCACTCACCGTGACTGCAGATGGCTTACAGAAATAAAACTCTAAATACAAAACCCAACAAACCTGCACTCTCGTGGCGACAAAAATCAAACAAAACACTTCATGAACTTCATACCACCCTGGGCTCCACAAATCCATTAGCAAAACCATGTCTTCAAAAGAATATCAACGTGGGGGCTAATCTTTTCTGCACAAGGATGATGTTCCACAGGGAGAGAGCCACCACAGAGACGTTTCTTCCTTTTGGTCCCACTAGATGGCCCTCCTTAAAAGAGAGAACCCATAACCTATCCTATCACTCTGCTCAGGTGGGTCAGGTAGATGTAACTGGGAAAAGACTGCCCTGCAAATAACCTAGCCCAAAGCCAACATGATCGCCAACGTCCGATAACGGATATGGCACAAGAAGAAGAAGAAGAAAGCCATGTAGTGCTTTAATGGTGATAACTAGCACCTTAAATTGGACCTGGAAGCAAATCAACAAGCAATGCAACTCCAGCAAGACAGGTGACATGTGTGCAAATCCAGATTTGCACAAAACCATGTGGGCTGCTGCATTCTGAATCAACTGAAGCTTCTGGATACTTTTCAAGGGCAGCCCCATGTAGATTGCATTGCATTTTAATGTTTCAAACTCCCAGATATCTTTTTGCTTTGACATTGAATTCCTCAGCCCTGAAAGCAGTGCCTAACTTCTGGTTAAGGTTAAATATCCTCCACCTGAGCTGGCTCCTCTGCTATTTACTGATAATTTCCAGTTGAAATGGATGAGGGCCATTCCAGGGAAATTTATGTCATATTGCAGTGATGGCGAACCTTTTAGAGACTGAGTGCCCAAACTGCAACCCAAAACCCACTTATGCATTGTCGAGTGCCAGGTGGGTGTGGCCCATTGGGTGGGCGTGGCCAATTGGGTGGGCATGGCTGCGGTGGTAACGGCAGACTGGGTGGGACTAAAAAGTTCAATCAATCAATTCCAACTTTGCAAAATCTTTTTTTTCCCGCGAGAAATTGAAATTGACTGATTGAACTTTTTTTTTTTTTTTGCACACGGCGGCGGAGGCGGCCTAAAGCGAAAAGGTTTTATAAAGCCCAGCTGAAGGCCTAGGACTGGGGCGATGGCACGCGTGCCCACAGAGAGGGCTCTGAGTGCCGCCTCTGGCACCCGTGCCATAGGTTCGCCACCACTGTTCTATTGTCTTGCCACAAAGCTTCCAGGAACAGCAACAGTGCTAGACTATTTGGCTCTAAAGTATCAGAAATGAATTAGGTTAAAAAACAAAACCAAACTTTAAAATATAGGAACCTGTAACTCTGCCGTGAACTATCGTGTTGCCATACTTGTTTTACTTCTGCCCAACTTCTGGAAAGCATTTTTCTGAGCATCTTTGACGTCCTGCCATCTGTTTCCTTAGATGGCAGATTTAATAATTTGCCTTTTAATGAATGCATTTTTCCTTGAGGCTCTGGAGCTGCTGAAACAGTTGGCCCTGTTCTTTCCTAGTGAATCACAGAAACGTTGAATTCTAGAGTTGGAAGGACACACAAGAATGATCTAACGCTTTTACCAACTGTGTTCTGTAGCATCCCACAGCTCCTGAGAGACTAAGAAGGCAAAAGTAAATTCACTCAAATGCAGCCAATTTTCTATTACCAGAGCTCTGACTCTCAATCAAGGGTTCTTCTTTTGATTTTTTAAAATAACAAGATTATACAGCCTGAAAAAGTTCGAAAAGTCTGATCTGGGCTAATCCCCTGCAATTGTGCAGAAACCCAATTAAACCATCCAGGAGATACGATTGTCCAGACTACTACATTTTTTATAGAGAGATACCTGTTGCCTCATTTACCTTATTTTTTCTGGAGTTTCAGAGGATTTTCATTTTAAAAAAAAACTTAGATAAGCAATCTGTTATTCCTGACATGTTATCTAGGCTCTCTGTGTTAAAGCCAGTCAAAAGATTATTGCCAATTTGTCTAGCATCTGCAAGTAGGTCATTCTTGCATTTTTATGTATTTATTTATTTTCATACTGTTCATATTTATATGTATGTGCTGTTGATTGGGAATGATAATATGTTACAAGCTTAGTAATGATTATTAACAATGGCAACTACAGCTTTAACATTTTGAGCTTATGAGCAAGAAGTTAGACCTCTTTTGATCTGATCAAGAAAGTTCAGATCAGAAAGATTTCAATTCTCATTCACTTAAATGTTTTGCTAGAAATAAGGAGAGGTATGATGTTTTTTGGATCTTATTTGTTTAGGTGGCAGTAAATCACAGCTCCGTGGGAGATAAAGAGGCTTGACACTACTCATAATAATCAGCTGAAGTTGAAGAAATGCATTTAATAATAGATAGGCAATAATTGTTGGATGATCTCTGAGTCAGCTCTTTGGATACAAATGCCTTTACACTGACTTGATTAAGTCTAAATACTCCTTAAGTATAAGAGACAAGCATTCTTTTAACATATTTAGCCGTTCAACCATTTCAACCATGTTAACAAAAATGAGATCTATTTCATCTTTTTTTATCAACTTAGTCCAACTAGTATTTGTGATTGGAATATTTGTGTAACATTTTCAGCCTCAATTGGCATAATACCCATCCCCCCCCCAAAATCAACTGTATCTATTAATACAATTAAACCAATGTAAAATCTCCAACTTCATTTAATGATTTTTAAAAAGAAAGACTTATGCCCAGAGAGTCTGAAATCTGAAATCTTACCAATCAATCAGAATAGAGCTGGAAGGGACCTTGGAGGTCTTCTAGTCCAGTCCTCTGCTCAATCAGGAAACCCTATACCATTTTAGACAAGTGGCTGTCTAGTCTCTTCTTTAAAACCTTTAGTGAGGAAGCACCCACAACGTCTGAAGGCAAGCTGTTCCACTAGTTAACTGTCCTCATCCTTAGAAAGTTTCTCCTTTGTTCCAGGTTGCTTCTCTCCTTGATTAGTTTCCATCCATTGTTTCTTATCCTGCCCTCAGGTGCTTTGGAAAATAAGTTGACCCCCTCTCAAATACTGGAATACTGCTATCATGTCCCCCGTAGTCCTTCTTTTCTCTAGACCAGGGGTGTCAGACTGCCAGCCTGTGGGCCGGATGCATCATAGCGAAACCGCGCCCACTCCATTGTCGGCAATGGCAAAAAAAGTCGTGATACGTCGCGACATGTCACGTGACATTGCGAGTTTGACACCTCTACTCTAGACTGACAGCAAGAGGATCTGATTTGTAGACTGGAGATAGTTTTCTACTTGCTGAATATTTATACTACAAACAATTTTCCCTTATTAATGATTGGATTGTTTAAAGCAAACAACTAATCAAGGGGAGAAACAACCTAAAACTAAGAAGAAATTTCCTGACAGTTAGAACAATTAATCAGTGGAACAACCTGCCTCCAGAAGTTGGAAGTTTTTAAGAAGAGATTGGACAACCATTTGTCTGAAATGGTATAGAGTTTCCTGCCTGAGCAGGGGGTTGGACTAGATGACCTCCAAGGACCCTTCCAACTCTATTATTCTATTCTATTCTAAAATTAAAGCAATGCTCTTCACTGGAGTTCTCCTGAAATCTTTACTGCTTTGTAGCCTAAAACACTGTAACTCTACAGAATCTTTTTTGGATGCAATAATCCAAAACTCACAGGGATTAAGAAAACTCCCTTCTGTTCCAGTTAAAGATCTTGTTCTTATTTTGTTGGATAACCCAAGGAAAAGCAAATTGCTGACTGAGCAAAGTCTTAAAGATTAGCCAGAAATAAAAATGTTATCATCTAACAGATGTAATCCAATGACTACATTTACAATTATTACATTTGTTAACAATATTGTTTGGACAAGCAGCATTTTCAGCTTCTGACACCCCTGAGACACTAGAACAATTTGTCCTTAAAACTTAAAAAAACTACTATTATTTTATATATATATATCAATAAATCAATTTCAAAAGCTGATGTTAAGAAATGCATGGAATAATAAATTAGAGGTTCCTATATTGTCTAGATAATGGAACAATATCAACCTCTATACCTAGAGTGTTAATGGACCTCAAATTATGATTTATACAGTAAAACAAAAAATATTTGAAATTTATTGGACTCCATTATGTTTATGTAGAAAAAGAGTGTCCGAATAGCATTTTGTTAAAGATGCAGTAAAGATAATGCTTTAAAAAAACTTGAGAGATAAATTTAAAGGGGTAGGAACATTTTTTGAAAGTATTCAGCCATGCAGGCAAAAATCTGACCAAAATTAGAATATGAATTAGAATGATTTCAAGTTAAACCACTGTTTAGACCCAAATAGCAGGATCTTTAAAAAAACGGTGTCAACGTGATATCTGCATAGTGCCATGACATCATTCTGCCAAGGACATACTTGTGACATTTTGTATCACATGACCCAAGTGTGCAATTCACATCATCCCTACACATATTGGGACACACAACACAAAATCTTTTCCCAAGATGATCCCAGTAAAACACAATTACATATAGAAATAGCAGAATCTGGAAATGTCTGCCTCCATTCACATTTTAGGCTTTGTCTTTTCATGCAAATACAGTATGCCCAGTTTAAGGACTGGGGAAAAGTAAACTGACATAATTCCAGAATTGTACAACAATGGTGAACCTATAACATGGATGCATTTCAGTAGTCTTTTCAGTTAACATGAAGCAAAATGTTTTACAGCTGATTCATTTCAGTGCAACCTTGAAAACTGAACTTCTTTACTTTTACTATTTTATTTCTATGGTTGTCCATTTCAGCCAAGTGACTATGTAGGTCTTCAACAGAAATTGAACAATGGATACTGACTTGCAACTTAAACTATGAAAGGTTGATCTCTACTATAGCTAAGTTAGTATTGTCCACACCTACAGTCATGTGAAAAAGTAAGAGAACCCTTTTAGAGTTCTATGGTTCTACAAGTCAGGACATAGTAAAAATCATCAGGTTCTTAGCAATTCTTAAAAGTAGGTAAATACAACCTCAGATGAACAACAACACATGATATATTACACCATATCATTATTTATTTTAGAAAAAGAAAGCCAAAATGGAGAAAACTAAGCATGGTAAAGAGGATTCTCTTACTTTTTCACATGACTCTACAATGATGTGAGAGACTGATAAAAGTCATAAAGAAAACAATTACTTCCAAGTTGTTGCTGCTAAAGGTGGTTCTACAAGCTATTGAATCATAAGGTGTACTTAAATTTTTCATACAGGGCTTCTCCATTTTGGCTTTCTTTTTGCAAAATAAATGATTATTATTATTATAATTTAATTTATATACCGCCCTTCTCCCGCAGGACTCAGGGCGGTGCACAGCGTATTAAAAACAGTACAAATACAAAACATAAAAATACAAACCCCTATAAAACCAGATTAAAAAACCGAATATTAGAAGCTGTGTTTCTATTTAAAATTATTTTTAAAATCACCCTAAATAAAATCCTTCCTAGGTCAGGCNGCATTACAGTAGTCCAGGCGGGAGGTGACGAGAGCTTGAGTGACTGTGCGCAAAGCGTCCCGGTCCAGAAATGGACGCAACTGGTAAATCAGGCGGACCTGATAAAACGCCCCCCTGGTCACGGCCGACAAATGATCTTCCAATGTCAGCCGTGGATCCAGGAGGACACCCAAGTTGCGTGCCCTCTCTGAGGGGGCCAAAATTTCACCCCCTATAGTCAGCGATGGAGTCAGCTGACTATGCCGAGGCGCCGGCAACCACAGCCACTCGGTCTTGGAAGGGTTGAGCTGTTTGAATGTCCAAATGAAAATCCATTAGACCTAAATGCCTGGTTTCCTTTTTTATTACAGCCTGGTAGTTGTTTCTTTATTTGTATCCTGCCTTTTTTATTTTTACAAATAACTAGGACAGCGAACATATATCCAAACACCTTCCCCCTCCTATTTTCTACACAACAACAATCTGTTGAGATGGGTTGGGTTGAGAGAAAGCATTATAACTTATCCTTGGAAAGATAAAAACTGATATAGAATTAAAAGCTGGTCCAAAGTTATATGGCAAGTATCTCATAAAATAAAACATACTTTATTCATACTTAAGTTTATTTCACTATTAAATGACCAACTTTTAGAAAATCTATTTTTAGTGGATATATTGATTATAGATGGATCATGCTATACTTTTCTTGCTACATTCTAATTCCTTTATAATTATTCCCTTCTTTATTTTAGGCACACACACACATACTTATGTATGTTGACATATAAATGTGTTTTTGTGTGTGTGCGCAGGTGCAGAACAAGGTAATCAAATCTGGCAGACTAAAGGAGCAAGCCAGAACTATCTAATCAGTTTGTTGCTAAAAACTGCACTCCCCATAATTGTTGTTTTGTGAGAAAGCAAGCCAGATGACACCTGCAACTTGCTTTCAAAATTGTGCAGTGCCCCAAAAGGTTTGCTGACAAACAAGGTCAGCTTCAAATAGATTTGCAGATAGTGTTCAGAGAGTAGAAACAGACCAAGAAATAGTTTGAAGAAAAGGAGTATATATTTTAGGGGCCAGATCATCTCACAGCATTTATCAGAACCACAGCAATCCTTTATGTACAGCATATCTTTGTGTTTCATGAAAGAAAAATTTGCTCACATAATTGCAAGGATCAGAGGCCCAATTCTTTTTTTTTGTGTGTGCATATCCTTGGTTTATTAGTCGAAATAATTGCTGGTGACAAGTTCTATATCTTTATAAAATACATGAGTTTTTTGAATAAATAAAAATCTTTAGAATTTGGAAAATAGTTTGGAGGTAATTGTGGTTTTGGCCTGTAATTCTCTTTGGCTGTCCATATTAAAAGACAGAATAGTTAAGCCAGAAATAGTTAAGCTAAAAGTTAGCTACTAGAGTCAAATAGTTCAAGGGGCAGACAACTGTTCTCTTGCCTGCATATAAGGACTCAGTATTATGCATTCTTAATCTTTGCAGATATGCATGTATGTATTTGTTTTTATTCTGAGATATCCTTCAGGCTATTAAGCATTCTTGTATATACATCATTGTGCAGCAGGCACAATGGGAATGCTAGAGTCTGTATGTGGAGCCTCATGAAAATTCATGTACATTAAAGTAGAAGAGGCCCAATTCTATATTTGATTGCCCAGGCTGTGGTGCTATTGTGAAGGGAAATGAGGACTCTGACATTTTTAACATTATTGCCCAGGCTAGGTCTTTGACTTGCAACTATTATTCATTGCTTAAAAATGCATAAAAAAGTATTCCGACTTTCATTGTCTATGCTGCTATCATTTGCAATTTGGCCTTTTCTCTCTGTTATACTTTTGGTTTTGACTCCTTTACTGCTAATTCTTGGAATACTAGTTAGGATAGTAGAGGCAACCTAAATAAATGACCTTCAGAAAGCATTAATCCCAAATTTGCCCATTTTACTATCATAGAAAGAAGCTCATCCCAAGGAAACATGAGTGGTCCAGCAGCATCCAATTATCTTCCTACAAGATTTCAACCTGTCTCACTGATGTGATTTTCCAAAACCCAATTAACACTAGCTGCTGAAGTCCTGTCAGATGTCTCTATTTTGGCTATAGTTTGGTGCCAATGAATTATTTTTATGCCATAGCAACTGGAATGGCAGATGACCCAGAATTTAATATGATCCCCCAATACAGGAAGACTGAAGAGGGGGAAAAATTATTTGCTTCCAATATTGTATTCTTAATTAACTGAAGAGAGCTCAAAATTTTCCAGTCTTTCCAGAAACAAACAGATCAGTTTGTAATGAATTTTGCCTGCTGTCATATATGGACAATTAAAAGCCACTCCCATACGGTTGCCAAAAATACTATCCAGAATTCAAGGACATCTTGATATGCCACTGCTACATGGCAAACATAAGCAAGCTGCTGGTTCCCATTTCGGATTCTAATACCCATGATCCTTGGCCAATGGAACTACTGGCTGGAGCCTAAGGAAGCTGAAATTCAAAATATCTGACACATGGGATACTTATCTCTGCTATATGCCATGGCTCTATCTAAGATATTTATTATTAAATAAAGAAATGCATCTTGACCTTAAGGGGCAAAATTGTCAGAACAAAATGTGGAGTTCTTTTCCATACAATGGAATTCAATTGGACTTCTAACTAGATATGTGATTACTTAGTGCTTTCTTCTCCCTTTTTTTTTTTTGCTGCAGCCCCTATAATTCTTGTGGTTATCTCAGTTTAATTCCTTCACATTTTTACAGTAGGGCCAATTGTCCAGGGACCAAGGAAACAATAAGACTTTGGCTGTAGCATTGAAAGCTTTTCTCCAAGTCACATGTGAAAGCCAGAAAATGTCTAGTTAAATTCCTTTGCATTTTGTCTTGAGTCAGAGATAGCAAGCTTTGAAAGCAGTATCCCTCTGCAGTTATAATTTGAAAATTGTGTGGGGGCAGGAGGTGGGGGGGAGGGTGGAAAGCACTATTGCTATTGGGAAATGAGGGTCTGATTGGGTTCACAGCTGGGAACAGGAAGGAACGTCCTACTTAGCAGGTCTGTGCCAGACAGCTTCAAAAGCAGTGTCATAACAGAGCCTGTTGCCACTGCAACCACGGCTGCATCTCGCAGAACAAAAGGCATCTTAATGATGCTCTGCAACCCAACCCTGTATTTTTGTTTCTTGTGCCTACATGCAGGGTAACTTTGGCAAATGGTGGTGATGGATGAAAGCAGAGCAACGTTACAGATGTGGTGGGAGATCGTTCGGCCTGCTCTCCAAGTTTCAAGCGTGAGACATTTTCAACGTTGCAAACTTACAAAGTGTTCCTCCATCAACAAAGTTGGGTGTGAAGTTAGCTTAGCTCTTTAAGACAAATGGGAATAACTGCTACATGCCGGAGAATAATATCCATTTGCAAGGCTCCCGGTGCATCCATCAGATCATGATTCCTACCTATCTTCCTTTTAGTCTTGTACCAGGTTTGTCCCAAGGGTTTTTTTGAATGCTTGGCTTTGCAAGGTGGGCAATATTAAAAATTTTCATATGGGAGGGCTGTAAAACGCAACCTCAAGCAACCTTGCAAACTTAGCAAGAGCTGTCATATATCTACCAGCAATGCAAACCACACCGTCATGTGCACTGAGCAGATGCTAGCATTTAAGTGCACTTTTTAGCAAGGAGGCAGAAGGGGGGGGGGGAGAGAAATCTTAGGGAGAAATGGACCTTTGGATATACTTTATTTCCACGGCACTTTGTGCAGCATGAGTGTGCTTTGAAAGGCTTGCAATGCTGGGTGTGTGTGTGCGTGTGCACATTTTTTTAAACCTACTTTCCGAATCAGCAAGATAGCATTGCAACTCAATAAAGTCCTTCATCGCTAGATAAACAGAGCCATTTGCCCTCCCCATGAATGAATTATTCTATCTTCCAGATTCCTGCTTTGTTTTAAACCTAACTGGAGTCCATCTACATGTCTGCAACTCTAGCATGAAGGCACTTTAACATTTTCAAAGCTGATGCGTAGTTAAATCTGCTGCCAAGGAAGAGAACTTGGAAGGGGGGGGGGAACGGTAGATGGCAAGCTTTATAACTGCACTCCTGCTAAAGGGGAAGGAAAGCAAGTTGGAAGTTCTACAATTGCACACAACGACAATAGTATCTCACTGTGCCACCTTGGCAAGCAAGCAGCCTTTGGATCCTTCAAAGGTTCCCACCACCTATGTTGGCGCTTCAGAGGATGAGATGAAAGAGACTCTTGAATTAGAACTGGACACAAAACTCTTGTTTGGAAGCCATGTTGCATTAGAATGATGACAAGCTTTAGAAAAGCCTTTAACCACCCTCTGTTAGCCTGTACTAGCATCAGATGCCTTTCCTACCACTCTGCAATTGTTCACAATTGCTTCTCTTCCTCCAAACCCTTTTACTATCTTAGACATTCCATTCCGAATGTTTGCTCTGGCAATTCTTCTCGGAAATTGTTTTGCAAGGACCCCCCCCTCCCCCCTCCCCCAGCCTCAGTGCTATTTTTGATTTAAAACCACGACAACAAGGACAGTCTTCGTGTGCAATGTAGAGGAAGGTTGTGTTATTTAAACTCTCCTGAGATTTAAGATTAACAAAACACATAAATGGTTGTGGGGGTTCCTGACTCGTTCAGGAGCATCAGAAAGCTTCAGAGTTTTTTAAATGTAGTAATTTATTCAAAAAATTGTTGTCCCTTATGATGAGCAGGTTTTTGAATACATTCAGGGGAAGAACTCGCACATCATCACCTGCAGCAAATGGAAATCATTCTGTTGAGGGGCCCCAAGCTCATGACAAGAAGATAATGGAAACGCATCCTTCAACAATCAGATGAAACATGCACAGACTTTTCTCCCTCAGTGGAAAAGCTACACAACTATCTCTGACCACCCATTTAACTCTCTCGGAATGAGATATCCTGATTCTCTTTCCTCCAGGCACTGTGTTCTGCGGAATGTGAAATACCATTTAAAAAAAAAGAGCAGGATAAGTTCAGGACAGACCACTAACAAGGAACAACTGGGTTAAAGAAAACATTGACGCTACCACAAAACAAAAACTAGGAACGAGCACTTTTCAAGCTAGGCTCACTGGCATCTTCATCCCGATTCCATCATTCAAAGGTTGTCAATCACGGGAGTTGATTTCCAATACATTCCATTCCCAAGAACCAAGTCTGGGGAAACTGATTTGAGGGAGAGGAAGCAGGACAAACAAACCACTGAGGGGAAAAAAAAATATCTTCCTAAGCTTCAGAGAACATAGCTGGCCGTTCAGGAAAATGATCACCCTGTCACCACCACCACCACCCGGCTTGTTCCTAGCTGTACAAATATAAAACCATTAAATTAGTGACTCTAAAAATCACTAACATTTCTGATGACGAACTCTTGCAGGAAAGAAAAGTGAGCAGATGGGGATGAAAGGAGAATACACACCCACACACGGCCTCACCCACAAACCATGTAACAGAATCTTTTTTCCCAACCTGATGCCTTTCGGATGAAGGGCGGCAATGCCAGCCAGCACAGCAGCCCGGCATAATATCCGAGAGGAGGAAGGCTGCTCTGAGGGCTAATTCTGCACATCTGGGGCAGCCTGCCACGCACTTCGCAGAAGATCGACCCCGCTCCCTCCTCCTCCTACGGAAAAAAACTCCGGTTTGCCCCCTCCGGGTCTCAAGAGCTTGAGCTGGAGATCGCGATGCCAAGTACGTCGAGCCAAAAAGCCTTGCCCCGCTTTAAGCGGCCATCCTCGAGACCGCGGCTGCTTTTCCCGATCCGAAGCTCCCTTCCAAACCGGACGTGCTCCGAATCAAGGGGGCCAGCCCCAGCGGCGAAGCCAAGCCCCAACTTGTCACGTGACTCGCTCCCTTATCCTAACGACTGCGAAGCTTCCCAACCAGACCCCCCCCCCCTCGGGAATACCCGAACTCCCCAACCAGCCATAGCATCCCCTTTACCTGTTCCCAGCCGCTCCAGCGGTCCCAACGTCAGGAATGTTCTCTCCCTCTCTTTCTCTCTCTCTCCAATTCCACGAATTCTTTCCTTTCTGTCTTTATTATTATTGTTGTTATTACGACTGTTATTTTTTTTTTCTTCAAACGGACTTTACTTTTCCTCGGGGAGGACTAGCTGCTTGCGAAAACCCCCAGGAAAAAAAAAGCGCAGCTTGGTTAAGTATCTCGTTCTCCCCTCTCTCTCCCTCCCTCTCTCTCTCTCGCTCTCTTCTTGCAGAAGCCTCGGAGTCGCTAGCGGGAGATTTGTCCAAATGAGCAACAGCAGGCTTGTTGTCCAAAAAAAAAAAAAAAAAAAGCCTCTCGGGAGGCAGGCACGCACGCACATTCAAAAAAAAAAAAAAAAAACCCGAAAGCGTAAGGATGGCTTGAAAGGGGGGAGAAAAAAAAAATCTGCCCGTCAGCGGGACGGTGGGGGCGAGCGAGCCCGCGCCTCGGCTCGAGAGCTCAGCATCGCTTTTCCCCCGGGGATCCGAGCAGGGGTTGGGGGGGGTTCTCTCGCCCGTCCGCTCCGCTCCTGCGTTCCTACAAGTCGGCTGCCTCTTCCAGCAATCCCGAGCAGTCCGGTCTGGATTTAGCGAATGACCGGCTCGAGCCAGCCAGGCTGGGTCCAGTCCGGAGCCCCTCCCACCCTCGCTCGCTCCCTCCCTCCCTCCCTCGCCGAATCCGAGCGGCTCGAGCAGCAGCCTCTTCCGAGGCCCGGGGCGGGCTCGGCTGCTCTCGCGCGCGCCGGGGCTCGGCACCCTCGCCGATGCAGAGCTCGCCTCGCCTGCATGCTAATGAGCCTGCGTGATGTCAGCAAGTCAAAGCGCGTTTGGGCAGTTCGGCGAATGGACTGGCCAAGCGCCTCGATTGGTTTACATGCAAATCAGGTTGTCCCTTTTCAGTCCCTTGTAAAACCTGCTCCTCGCCTTTTGGCCCTTCCACGCTTTCCCCTCCGGTCGGGGAGGTAGCGGAAGGGGGGGGGGAACAGTGGAGGTAAAACTGAATGTGTGTGTGTATATGTATATGTATGTATATGTGTGTATGTATGTATGTATATGTATGTATGTGTATGTATGTATGTATGTATATGTATGTATGTATATGTATGTATGTATGTATATGTATGTATATATGTGTGTATGTATGTGTGTGTGTATATATATATATATATATATATACACACACACACACACACACATACATACATATATATATATATATGTAGGTCTTTAGTTATTCGGGTTTTCTCCCGCGTAGAATTAGAAGTGTCTTGGCGTGTGTCTAATTCTACGCGGGAGAAAACCCGAATAACTAAAGACCTACATACAAACACCCACGAAAACCTCAGAAAACATATACACACACACGCACACGCACACGCACACACATATACATATACATACATACATACATACATATATATATAAACCTTTTGGCCAAGAATGGGGAAGGGAGAGAAAGAGCTAGGATGTGCCTAAAATTAGGCGAGCTGCAGGATAGGATGGATCGGTTCCCCCCCCCCAATTGCTAATTAGTCGCCCTTTGAGAGGTCTGCAAGCAGGTCCATATGGAGGGCGAGTGTCCCTTCAGAAATCCTGCTCTCCAGCCCTGCAGGGTTTTTACAGCTTGGTCTCAGAAAGGTACCAAGAATTCAGCAATCATGCAAAACTGTGGTTTGGACTAACCTGGGTGCGTTTGCATTCACGCGCTTTTCGCGTTCAAGCACACATTTGGCATTCGGTGGGTGCATTTGCAAAACATGTTTAACCACGTATATCTTGCATTCACTTGAAAATACGATTTTTTATTTTATTTATTTTGCTTTAGAGCCTTGTGTTAGATTCTGCCTCTTAAGTTATGATTTCAGTATTTTGTATGAGCCCAGAAAACAGGCTAATACACTTTAAATTAAGCATTCCGTGCAAATGTGGTCAGTGTTTTTTTTTTATTAAGTGGCTATTATTAATGCAGTGCCTCACAGGTTGGAACAACAGGTAAATAGAGGCCTTGCACACTGGCGTTCTTTTTTGGTAGTGATTCTCTCTGTAATGGGGGAAAAAAGGAGGCACTGAATTCCCGCAAGACTTGAGCAAAGATGAAAAATGCTGCAGGCTCTTTTTAGAAAAGAGCCTGATTTAATGAATGCACATCTTATCAACCCAAATTTCTATAATGCTCCTGGGGAGATTTCTGATGCTGCCTTCCAAATTAGAACATACGATGTAGTTTACTACAGCTGGATATTTGCCAAATTAGTCCTCATTATTCATTCCTGCTTTTTTGGAATCCAAAGACCACTCAAAGTTTAACAATCTTTTTTTTTAAAGTTTAAACTAGGATAAAGCTGGTTAAAAATCACTATCATTTAATTTAGATGATAGAGGAAGATCTTGGTTCTTTTCCAGAACAGAAAAAGTGGGGACTGGCCACAAATCCCAGGGAGCACATACCAGCACTTGGGAGCTGCACAGGAGAAAGATCTCCCCTATCAACATGAAGGTGTCTTTTAAGAGAGCTCTACTGCTGATCATAATGTCTAAACAGGCTCCTTCTAAAATAGCCAGTTCCATGTGTCCATAGACTACAAGCTGCTTAAGACCTTGGAAGGTAAAAACCAACAATTTAAATTTAAATAGCAACCTAAATGCAACTGGCAAGTAGGTAGTACAGGACTGCCAACAATGCAAGCCTTGTTGGCTCATGCATTAGTCAATAGCCTAACTGAAGCTTCTAGACATCCATCAGAATTATTCCTATGTAGAACCTACTTCAGTATTCAAGCCTCACTATAAGACAAAAACATTAAGGTCAACCAGCTCCTGGAACAGCTGCATGATGTGCATCTACTTCTTGCCACCATCACCACAGGAGAATTCAGAGATAACCTGGAGTCAAAAAGTAGACCTTCTTATTCAGGGTGTTCAACTCTAAATTAAGCAAGCAATTGACCAATTGCTACACAGGCAATCCTTAAATTAACAATCACAATCACAGTTTATGTTGATAAGCATGGCAATAGTGAAGTGAGCTGGGCCTTTTTATGACCTTTTTTGCTATGGCTGTTAAGTGAAACACTTAACAGTCGTTAAGTGAATCATGTGGTTGTTCAGTGAATCCAGCTTTCTCCACTGACTTTTCTTGTTGGAAGCCAGCTGGGAAGGTCTCAAATGGTGCTCACGTGACCCCAGGATGTTGCAACAGTTGCAAATACATGTCAGTTGCCAAACCCCCAAATTTTTGATCATGGGACCATGGGGATGCTGTGATGGTCATAATTGCATAGACCAATTGCAAATCACTTTTTACAATGGGTGGTCACTAAATGAATGGTTATGAGTTGAGGACGACCTTTGTCTGTATCTCTGCCTTGCTTGGATTTTAGCTGGCAAAACAGAAATAAGGAAGTTGGAATCCAGCCCACATGGAGTACATCTGGTTTGGGAAAGATTGATCTAAGCCTAAGTCCATCTACCATCTGCTTACTGAACGTGCCAGATCCTTTTAATTGAAACTATTCCATGCAGTGGTATAGTTAATAGTTATAGTTAGTGCAAAATCTTCTGCTTTGCTCCATATCCTTTTGAAAAGGCTGCATCCCACTGCTGTCCAATTTTCAAAACTAGCTAACACAACTAGCAAAGAAACAAGCAAGGCTTTAATAACGTTGATTAAAACAGAAGAAATGCTCTCTGTGCAGGCAGCTCACCTTTCAAAGTCCCATATAGCACCTTTCAAAGTCCCACAGTCCAATAAAACTTGAGATTGTTTCTGCTAAGGTTGTGGTGAACATCTTGCCATAAAATGTGTAGAATATGGAAAGGGATAAGAACATCTCTGAGCAAAAAAAAAGAATAACTATATTAAATTTAGGTGGCCCACTGGCTAGACTACATATTTAAAAATAGGATGCAGTGAATGAAAAAAAAACCTGGTGGTGGAGCTTGGTTTGTTTATAATTTCTCAGGTGTTAAAGACACATTTCATCTGTCGTCCCCGGATTTTTGAATTCTGGAGTTTAGACATGAGGTCCAGACCTGTGATCTGCACTCTGCCAATGCTCTACTTTTCTGGCAGCCTGTCTGTAGTGTTATCTAAAAAGAATCACCTGCACTACCAAATGTTTTGTTAGGATTTGCCAGTCAAAGTAACCTAAGGCAGCACTTTTCACAGAGGCTCCAACTGAATAGGATTTGTTTTCAACTCCATCTATATTTTCTCTGGACTTTCTTCCCCGGTAAAATTCACTTTCCCATTTTGAAAATCTTTTAAAATATATACCTCCTCCTTTGCCAAGATTCAAAGCAGATACCTCAAAAACAGAGAAAAAGCAAAGCATAGCAAATAATGTGAGATCAATATGTTGCAAGAATCTCACAAACCCTGTTTCTTTCCATACTTCTGTTGCACTGCAAATCAATAGGATTTCTTAATAACAGAAATTAGGGTTGTCAGAATGGTGTCTGAAGCTGCAAGTCTAGCAAGATAGGTCCTGGGGAAAAAAAAGCCTAATTCTATTGCTAATCTTCCTGAAAGAAAAATGTGGAAGCCAACATTCAGATAAGGCCATTAAAACTTTTCCTAGGAGAACTGGTAGGAAGAGCCAGCCAGCAGTGTGAATAGCAGTAAACAGCATTGGTCTGTTTATAATATCCATAAATACAATTATTAGGGCATAGGCAAGGGAGTCATTGAAAACCCTGCTGTGCCAGACAAAACCTTCTCAGCAGCTAAATAGGCAGAATATATACTGCATGTCACAAGCTAGAACAAGAAATTTCTTTCCTTTAAAAAAAACAAAACAATGGGAACAACTGACCAGCACCATATTGTCTAAGACAGGGGTAGGCAACCTCGGCTCTTTTATGACTCATGGACTTCAACTCCCAGAATTCCTGAGTCAGCTATGCTGACTCAGGAATTCTGGGAGTTGAAGTCCATGAGTCAAAAGAGCCGAGGTTGCCTACCCCTGGTCTAAGACAATTCCAAATTCTAGGAAATTCCCCTCTAAATTAGCAAAATCAGCAGAATTTTCTAACATTGTAGAATTGCTAATCATCTTACATTAATTCAAAGGACTTATTTATCTTTCAGTTACTTATTTAGGAATGGCCTCTATAATCAGTTCAGATTCTCAGATCTAGCAGAGAGAGAAAAATCAGTGTTCTATGGAGTAGATGTTATTGATTATGGAAGTATTTTATTACCATTATAGTAATTTTTGATTGTATGCCTTCTATCATAGTTGACTCGTAGCAACGGACAGAAAGACCTTCTCCAGGATAATGATCTGTCCCAGTCTGACCTTTCTAGACTTCTAATTGAGTTTCTACCTTGCTAGTCTTTGGAGATTCTCAGTCATCCAGGTCATAGTTATCCCAAAGGTGCTTTTTCACGAGGCAACTGGACTTCCCTGTTTCTCTTTGAAGACGTTTCGCTTCTCATCCAAGAAGCTTCTTCAGCTCCGACTGGATGGTGGGGAATGGAAAGATTTATACTCCTTGCAGACAGCTGGTCATTTGCATTCTTTTATATAGTCATTGAGGCCACCTGGAGATTTATCTGTGTTGTCAGGATCATCTGAGCAAGGCAAATGGGTGTTGAGCCTTCTTGGAACTGCTGAAAGGACTGTGTTGCAGACTGAAGATAGATGATGTCATATCCCTCCCCCTCTGTTGAGAGAGGGCTGTTCAGTTCTGACATAGAGGGCCTCTATGATCCCTCTTTCAAACCAGAGGTGTTCTCTGTCCAAAATGTGGACTTTGCTGTCTTTGAAAAAGTGGTTTTTGTCTTTTAAATGCAGATGGACTGCTGACTCTAGTCCTGATGGGTTTGTTCTCCTATGTTGTGCCATGCTTTTATGAAGTGGTTGTTCTGTTGGTTGAAGAAAATCCCCACACACAGATCAATATTTACATTTTGATTCTCACCACCCACTGGAGCACAAAATGAGAGTGATCAGAACCCTACATACCAAAACTGAAGGTTTGCCTACCAGCAAAGATGGGAAAGAAAAAGAACTAAAACATATCAAAAAAGCTCTCAGAACATGTGGCTATCCCCAAGTGGGCCTTCATCAAATCCCCCCAAAAGACCCAGCAGGAGCTCCTCCATAACAGACAAAGAAGAAAATAATAAATGAAGCAACATTGTCATTCCATATATTGCAGGAATATCAGAAAAGCACAACGTATGTGCACACTTCAAACCCATGAATATACTAAGGCAGAAGCTTGTCTACGCCAAGGATAAAACATACACTCACAAACTGAACAATGGGGCATGTGCAGTACAATGCAGCGAGCTATGTGCAGATCTGTACATTGGGGAAACAAAACAACCACTTCATAAAACGCATGGCACAACATAGGAGAACAAACCCATCAGGACAAGATTCAGCAGTCCATCTGCATTTAAAAGAGAAAGGCCACTCTTTCAAAGAAAGCAAAGCCCACATTTTGGACAAAGTGGACCGCTAGTTTGAAAGAAGGGTCAATGAGGTCCTCTATGTCAAAATTGAGGCCCTCTCTCAACAGAAGGGGAGGGATACAACATCATCTATCTCCAGTCTATACTAAGAAGGCTCCACACCATTTGCACTACTCAGGTGACCCTCAGGACATAGATAAATCTGCAGGTGGCCTCAATGGCTATCTAAAAGAATGCAAATGACCAGCTGTCTGCAAGGAGTATAAATCCTTCCATTCCCCACTATCCAGTCACAGTTGAAGAAACGTCTTGAATGAGAAGCGAAAACAAGGAAGTTCGGTTGCCTCATAAAAAAGCACCTTTGGGACACCTTACTAGTAACTGTTCTCCTTCCTTCCACCTTTCCCAGTAAAACAGACTTCTTGTGGAAAGTGGTATCACTGCATAATATGTGCAAAATATAACAACTTGAATGAAATCATTTGTATCTCAACTAAGAATTCTGAACTGATGGATTTGTTCTGATCCATATTTTCTTTCCTAGCTGTCCAGTGTATTCTCAGCTATCTTCTGCAACACCAAAGTTCAAAAGCCCAAATAATATTTCTATTCTGCTACTCCAGATTTCAACTTTCACATTTATAGAGAGTCACAGGGAAAACAGTTACCTGTGTGAGTTTTTGTATTTTTAAATATAGACATAAAGCAGCACCTGGATATGAATGTCATTGCTGTCCTTTCAAGTGCTGGTCTGCAGTGTATTTCCTGACTACTTTTACTGTTCCTTTATTGTTGTCTAAAGGCAGAAGATATCTACCACTTCAGTGTCTTAATTGCCAATTGAGGGTATTTCTGCAGTCAGTGAAGCCCGTATTGACTCCTTTGGCTTTCTGAATTATCTAGTCTGCGCTTCAGCAATAATGTCTCTTGTTATTTGTCCTTTTCTAAAGCTGGTTTGAATGCCTGGCATTGCTTCTTGTCGTTTCTTACAATGTTCTGAAATTCTTTATTAAGTTTGTTCCTAAGTTCTTTGTCTTTCCTAGATTTGGCTTCTTTCCTCTTCTTGGCAACCTCTACTGGCAATTCCACTGATAATCAAGTTTGCTTTCTTGTGTCTTGCTATTTGACACTGTCTTTTCATATTGGCCCTTCTTTGTTTTCAATCCGCAGTTCTTCCTGTTCTCTCTCAGTGAGGTTCAGGACTTCAAAGTGATTCCGGATGTTCTTGAAAACACTAGGCATAGGCTCAATATCACACTGAGGAAAATGGCTGGTTTTCTTCCACTTTAGCTTGACTTGGAATTTACACTGGAGCAGTTTTTGATTTGTTCCACAGTTAAACCTCCCCCCCCCCACATCTTTGTTAATATAGCTGAAACTTTCAAAATCTTTGCACAATAATTATAGTCAATTTCATTTTGGTGATTCTTTAACTGGTAATGCCCATATAGATCAGGGCTTTTCAACTTTTTCACCCATTGTACCACTTTTAGGATATGGCAACATGCGAGTACCACCAGTCGCCTAGCAAGGTGTCAAAAACTTGATGACCAAAAAAAAAAAAAANAAAAAAAAAAAAAAGGAAAAAAGTGATAAAGTACAGGTAGTCCTCGACTTATAACAGTTCGCTTAGTGACTGTTCGAAGTTACAATGGCACTGAAAAAAGTGCCCCCCAAGCCACAGCCGAGCAAGACACCTGCCTGCCCGCCCGGCGGCGCTCTTCCTCCTGTCCGAGGTTTTCATTGTTGTGAGCATTTCTGTTGAGGATTGGCAGTGGGGGTGGGGTGGGGGGTGTTTGGTTTTTATTCCCCCTGTCTGCTGGGTGGTTGCAGCAGGTTTTGGTCACTTCACATGACCCTGGGACACTGTGAACGTCATAAATATGAATCACTTGCCAAGCATCTCAATGTAAATTCCAAGATCCTGGAGATGCTGCAACATTCCAGCTGATCGGCGCTTCTTCTGGGCTCAGCAGAAGCACCAGGATCAGTGCTGCTTTCCAGCTGATTGGTGCTTCTTCAGGGCTCAGCAGAAGCACCAGGATCAGCGCCGTGCTCCAGCTGGAGCCTGGCGCTGATCATGGAGCTTCCCCTGAGCCCTGACAGTCCCGAAAAAGCACCAATCAGCTGGAAAGCGGCACTGACAGCCCTGCAGCTCCAGCCATCTCTCGCTCAGGCTTGTGCGGTGCTGCCACCGGTTCAGCTCATTCCCCTCCCCCACTACCACTCTTCTAGGATGGTCGCGTACCACCTGCCAGGTGCCAATGTACCACAGGTGGTACCCGTACCATTGGTTGAAAAGCCCTGATTATAGATAACTATAGTTTTGGTTGTTTGAAAACACTGTTACCAATGAAGAAATAATTGGATTAGTAGAAATTAGTCAATCATTCTCCTGCTTCTATTCCTGGGCTGATCAGCCCAACCATGTTTTTTTCCTCCTTTATGTTATGTTTCCAACTTCGGCATTTCAATCTTCAACCACAAGCAGCACATTTTACTCTCGTAATCTGTCAATTCCAGATTGAACTTGACCAGGATGCTCATGAACATCTTGTGCATCAGTGATCAGAGCACAAATCTAGATAATTGCCACATTAAAAGGTTACCTGTGAAGCCTGACAGATGTCAAATCAAATCAATCTTTATTTGGTCATAGACCGGTAAATAAAACACAAGTGTCAAAAATAATTAAGATAAAAGGAAAAATATATTATTCAGTTGTTCCCCCCGTATTGTGTTTTCTATATCCTTTCCGACGATGAAAGCAACTGTTCCTTCTTCTGCTTTCTTGTCCTGAATAATAAACACTATTATCTTCTGACTCAAAGTATCCAATTCCTGTCCATTTCAATTTGCTGATGTAATACCTCAGATATCAATGGTGTTGAACTTCCCCTGTTTACATTTCTTATGTTCCATGTTTCCGTTGTAATTCTTTCTGTCCCAAAGGTGCTTTCTTACCTTTGGGACAACCATGACCTGGATGACTGAGAATCTCCATAGTCATTGTAATTCTTTGTTCACAGCTTTGGAATTAGATGTCCTATTGACTTGAATCTAGCCAGACCATTAACACCATTAGTACAGGTAGTCTTCCACTTATAACCATTCATTTAGTGACTGTTCAAAATTACAACGGCACTGGGGGGGAAAAAAGACCTATGTCCGTTTTTCACATTTACGACCGTTGCAGCTAACCCTGTGATCGCGGGATCAAAATTCAAACGCTTGGTAATTGGCCTGTATTTATGATGGTTGCAATGTCCCAGGGTCATGTGATCACCTCTTGCCATCATGTGACAAGCAAAGTCAATGGGGAAACTAGACTCATTCAACAACCATGTTACTAACTTAACAACTGCAGTGATTCACTTAACAACTGTGGCAGGAAAGGTAAAAAATGGGATAAAACTCACTAAGCAATGGACATTTTGGGCTCAATTGTGGTCATAGATTGAGGACTCCCTGTACTTAGAAAGATCCTCATCTCTTCCTCAGTAACATGTTCAGTGCCATCCAACCCAAGGGGCTATTATCTAGCACTACATCGTTAGTATATTGCTTATTGGTGTGCTTTTCAGGAATTGTTTCCTGGTGTCTTCTCCCATGTAGTATGAAGTGATGTCTTTGCCATTGTTAATCAAATGATATTTTGCCTCCAATATCTTCCTCTCTTGAAATTTATGTCCCTACTTTAGTTGGGCAGCTGGGATGACCTTGGGTGACTCTGCTGGGAGCTTACCGTCTTGGCATACGCGTCCAACATTCTTCACTCATCCCTCCTAGAAGCAACCTCTCTGCCATGATGAGGCAGCATATCAGGATTTGAGGGGGATTGTCTTAATTACCTTTTCATAAATGAACTCTAGAAATCTGTACATTTTGATGTTCTGAAAGGGCTAAATTGCACAAATGGATCAATCCATAGAGATATCCCATGGGTGTTAATATGTGTAAAGATTTGTATTCATTTCCCAAAAGGTGTTTCAGGCTGTAGAAGTGCCCCTGTAGCTCTTGTTTGCAGCTCTTTAAAG
>NW_015388251.1:139487-145710 GCF_001527695.2 Protobothrops mucrosquamatus | reverse complement strand
TACTCCCCTAAGGCAGCCAAGCTTGAAAGGCACAAGGCCAAATCTATAGAATATATTACTCCCCGAAGCTAAAGGATTAGTTTCTCACTATATCTTCTTCCACATTTCCACATATGAAAGTATTTTAAAATATATTCATATCTATTCCCTCATTGACCAGCATTGCTTGATTGGTAATAGTTCAGTTGAGTAATAATGGAGGTCCTGATGCATGGGGGATCCATGATTTTATGGCTTGATGCAAAAATAGTGAAACTCAACAAGAATATGTCTTCGGTCTGCAAAAAACTAAAGCCACCACTAACAATACCTAAACAACTAGATTTAGCCCAATCTTGGCTTAACACCAGAGCACCAGTTGCCAAAGAAAATACACTAGGATTAGTTTCTACGGATAGCAGTCTGTCAGTAAAGAGAAGAGAAAGCAGTGGAGCCAGAAATAGCCAATTACACATGATCCAGTGATTTTTAAATTTATTATTATTATTCCACTTGACTTCATTCAGGCTATAGCTGTGAAAATGCTTGAATAGTAGATATGAATCCATTGACCACAGGTATACTTTTAGCAGATATAATCTTAAACTGCTGGTTGGGTTTGCATTAGGTCATATTATGGTTTAGCGCCAATGTATTACAACATGTGAACCCATTCATAATGATTTAGCCTTTTGGGAGATCCAACCCATTGTGGTTTCTTAAGGGACTGTAGTTAAAACCTTAGTGTTGTGTTTGTTGAATACCGTCACTAATATATTGGTTATAACTGCAGATTAACTCTCACTAAAGTTGCAAGGACAAACAAAGAAAATGATTTTAAATAGCTTTCCCCCCCCCTTCCTTTGTTTGATTATGCAAAATGTTAACCGCTCCGAGGAACCTATTTAAATGTAGGGCTTGAATTGCCACTTATAGGGCAAAATAACTTGTTCCAGGAAAGCATCTTTCCTTCAACGCACAACCCTTAAGCATGCCTTAACTCCCACTTCAGCTTTCCTCATTCCTGGCAGTCAAAAATGGATATCTGTTTTAAAAATTAAGCCTGGAATGCTTAATCTGGACTAAAGACAAGAAACTGATAGAGCACTACTGTGCCTCCTGCTAACCCCTCCCTCCCATGACGGGGTTTATAGTCACCCAATGTATTTAAATTGAAGCACAGAAAAAGGGACCCAAACTCAACAAGGCAAAAGCAAAGAAGAACTTTGTTTGCAAAATTGTAATTTAAAACAGGAACAAATTATAAGTCCCTTAGTGCAGTAATCATCTTTGGAAACCTTGCTTAAGCCACAGAGTTTGGTAAAGACAATGATGATCCACCATCTAATAGAATAGCATGTTTTTATTACATAGCTTAGCAAATACTAGGACTATATCTATCATAGCAAAATAGGGGAAAGGAGCCAATTTGTGAAAAATTGTATTAAAAATAGATACAAGCTATGCTAGAGTAGGAAACAACATCTGAATGAACAGTATATAGTCATAGGATTCATCAGCAAGTTAATGGCCTCTTTTGCTGTTGGGGGGGGACACTTTGGAGGGGGAGCCAGAGGTGAACATGTATTTACAAACCAAGCATTTTGGAAAACGGATGTCAGTTTTTGATTGAAAAGTATCTGTTTCTAAAATGTGTTAATTAGATTCTGAGTCTCATTTTTTTTTTAAATTTCAGATACAGAAGGATAGCTGTCCCCATTCTGACTGAAGTGCAATGAGGGTGATAAGCCAATGACTATAAACTTGCAACTAAAATTTACAAAATTCAAGTTTTCACTGGAAAAAAAGATGGGCATTTTTTTTGTTCAGCATCTCATTTTAGAGTTCTTTCTATTGTTCTTCACATACATCAGTGGTTCTCAACCTGTGGGTCGGGACCCCATTTGGGGTCGATCGACCATTTCATGGGGGTCGCCAAGCAAGGCTGTCCGCCATTTTTTTTGTCCGCCATTTTTTTCCCCTTTTCCGGCGGGTGCCTTACCTCCCTTGGGCTGAGCCAGCTGGTGGTCGGCCTGCTCTGTCTCTGCTGCTTGCCAGCTACACCTCGGCTGGCGCAGGGGGCAGAACCACACATGCGCGGCGCTCCCGGGCAGGGAAAGTCCTCGACTTACGACCGGTTGGGTAGTCCCCGACTTACGACCAGTTTAGTCCTCGACTTACGACCGGTTTAGTCCTCGACTTACGACCGGTTGGGGTCGTGACATTAAAAAGGTTGAGAACCACTGACATACATAGTTGCCTACAGAATTCTGGGAACCGAATTCCCCACATCTAGAGGGCAATTAATTTGCAGAAGGCTGTTCTAGCAGAGGGATCACGGGAACCTGGCTTAGATACAAATTTCATTTCGCCACAGCCAAGTCACCATGGCCAACTCACCATAGGACAATTCACCATGGCCAGGGGCAGGCAACCTCGGCTCTTTTATGACTCATGGACTTCAACTCCCAGAATTCCTGAGTCAGCTATGCTGAGGTTGCCTACCCCTGGCTATGGCTAACTTGCTACAGGACAATTCACTGCGGGACAATTCAACAATTCAATTTAATTATTTTAAATAATTTAAAAAACATTTTAATTTTTTGTCATTCACATTGCATTCGCTCCCTCCTTTCTTTAATGATTCTATTCCATTATTTCTTTGATATTAGTGTAACTCTTGTCCCATAGCGAGTTATCTCAGAGCAAGTTGTCCCATGGCAAGTTGGCCATTGCGAGTTGTCCTGTGATGAGTTGGCCACGGTGAACCTAAATTTGAAATGTATATTTAAGCTAGGTCCTTGGGGCAAGTTGGCCGCTGTGAGTTGTCCCATTCCGTACAAAAAGATGAATCTGTATTTAAGCCAGGTTCTTGTGATCCCTCCACTAGAGCAGCCTTCTGCAAATTAATTGCCCTCTAGATGGGGGAATTCAGTTCCCAGAATTCTGTAGGCAACTAGTTAACACTGAGAATTCTGGGAGTTGACCCAACATCTGAAGAACACCTAGACTATAAAAGGCAGATCTAGGAAGTAGAGAAAATGACTTGCCATTGCTGCTAGTCTCTAGCAGATAGGTCTTCAAACTTGGCCCTTTTATGACTTGTGGACTTCAACTCCCAGAATTCCTCAGCCAGCATGCCTGGCTGAGGAATTCTGGGAGTTGAAGTCCACAAGTCATAAAAGGGCCAAGTTTGAAGACGCCTGCTTTAGCATTTCTCATTTGGTATTGGTAACCTTTTTGGGAGGTGAGATGAAAGATCCAGTTGGGAACCATCTATGCAAGTAAGAGAAGTGACAAGCAGCTGTGAGTCCTTGACATGCACTAAGGCACCAATCCACCCTACTAGTTCTGATTTTGTTTGTAATTCATTGTTTTTCCAATATAAAACTGAATTTTGATGAAGGCAATTTTTGTGAATTCTGTTAGCAAAATCCATTGGGAAAGGTTATGATATGAATTTTAAAGTAATGTTAATAAAACGTAACAATTGTTGATAAGAAAAAAGTCTGGAGAGTGGCCATTGTAATACTGGAGACTGCAGAAAAGAACAAATAACTGTAGAATGTTTTTTAAAAAATACAAAAAACTGTAAATAGAAGAAGAACGACTATGCCAAAAGTCAGTAAAGATAATAGTAACAGTAATAGGGGCCTGGGATGCAGCCCCCAAAACATCTTGAGCACCACTTCAACAACATAACATTGACAAAATCACACTTAGTCAATTGTAAAAGGCAGCTTGCAATTGACTTTACAACCTGCATTGGTACATTTAACACCATCAAACAACATCTGCCTATCCCAGGTCCTTGGGAAGGACTCAACAGGTGGACAAAAATGCCAAAGACTGTCTAAACAGCTGGCTTACTGTGTGATCACCCATAATTTATAAAATTGTAATATAATGAAATGAGTGTAATACAAAAAAAATATCATCAAGGCAGAATACTGGTAGTAAAAAGAAATCAAACTAATAATAATAATAATAAAGTTGGAAGGGACCTTGGAGGTCATCTAGTAGTAGTAGTAGTAGTAGTAGTAGTAGTAGTAGTAGTAGTAGTAGTAGTAGTAGTAGTAATAATAATAATAATAATAATAATAATAATAATAATAATAATAATAATAATAATAATAGAGCTGGAAGGGACCTTGGAGGTCATCTAGTCCAACCCCCTGTTCAGGCAGGAAACCCTATACCATTTCAGACAAATGGCTGTCCAGTCTCTTCTTAAAAATTTCCAGTGTTGGAGCATTCACCGCTTCTGGAGGCAGGTTGTTCCACTGGTTAATTGTTCTAACTGTCAGGAAGTTTCTCCTTAGTTCTAGGTTGCTTCTCTCCTTAATTAGTTTCCATCCATTGCTTCTTGTCCTGCCTTCAGGCGCCTTGGAAAATAGCTTGACTCCCTCTTCTTTGTGGCAGCCCCTGAGATATTGGAATACTGCTATCATGTCCCCCCTCATCCTTCTCTTCATTAAATACCCAATACCCTTCTCTTCATTAAATACATACCCAATTCCAGCAGCCTTTCTCTATATGTTTTAGCCTCCAGGCCCCTAATCATCTTTGTTGCTCTTCTCTGTACTCTTTCTAGAGTCTCAACATCTTTTTTACATCGTGGTGACCAAAACTGGATGCAGTATTCCAAGTGTGGCTTTACCAAGGCATTGTAAAGTGGTATTAACACTTCACGTGATCTTGATTCTATCCCTCTGTTAATGCAGCCTAGCCCTGTGTTGGCCTTTTTGGCAGCTGCAGCACACTGCTGGCTCATATTTAAGTGATTGTCCACTAGAACTCCGAGGTCCCTCTCACAGTTACTACTATTGAGCAAGGTACCCCCTATACTATACCTGTACATTTGGTTTTTCTTGCCTAAATGTAGAACCTATGAAACTATGAATAAAGCCACCACCATTATCCCAGAACAGCATAGCTCACCTGCCTGCTTACTTCTCTTCCTCCATCTTCCCAGTATTATTCTTTCTTTCCTCCCTTCATCCATTTCCGGTACCCCAGTGTACATATCCCCATTGTCTGTCCACCCTTCAATCTTCCCAACATCTTCCTGTTCTTCATTTTCTCAGCTGCTGCCACCATTTTTTAGTTTTTCCATTTTTAAACCACTTCTGCCTGGAACAACTCTATTTCCGTTTATATTCACTCAGTGGTGGGATTCAAATATGTGAACAACCGGTTCCTTGTGTGGTTGCCACTTCCGGAAGTCCATTCTGGGCCTGGGCAATGAAAAAATTAGTTACCGGTTCTGCCGAAGTGGTACAAACCAGCTGAATCCCACCACTGTATTCACCCCATTCGGTGTATAGATCGATACACCTCATCATCATTGGCATCCTTCAGTCTTGAGAGACTATGGTATCGTGCTCTGGGAAGAGGTCCTAAGGCAGCATCTGGTGTGGCTAAAAAGGCCAATTCGAGAATGGCAGTCCCTTCCACACTGAGGGCAGATACAATCTGTCCCCTGTCCAGCCCCCAGATTTTGCTGGTTCCGGGACTGCCTCTTTGTCTCAGCCTGCCACACAAGTGTCTCCTCAAATTGGAGAAGGCCATGCTGCGTCTTTAGCCTCCAGGCTGAACGATCAGAGGTCAAGGATTCCCAGCTGTTAATGTCCATTCCCAAGGCCTTTAGGTCCCTCTTACAGATATCCTTATATTGCAGCTCAGGTCTCCCTCTGGGGCACTTTCCCTGCACTAGTTCTCCATACAGAAGATCTTTCGGAATCCGACCATCAGCCATTCTCACATGCCCAAGCCAGCGTAGACATCGCTGTTTCAATAGTGTATACATGCTAGAAATTCCAGCACATTCCAGGACTGCGCTATTTGGGACTTTCTCATGCCAGGTGATGCCGAGAATACGTCGGAGACAGCGCATATGAAAGGTGTTCAGCTTTCTCTCCTGCCATACATGAAGAATCCAAGACTCACTGCAGTACAAGAGTGTGCTCAAGACGCAGGCTCTATAGACCTGGATCTTTGTATGTTATGTCAACTTATTAAGCCATACTCTCTTTGTAAGTCTGCAAAATGTGCTGGCCGCTTTACCAATACGTTTATTCAGCTCAGTATCTAAAGAGAGAGTGTCAGAGATAGTTGAGCCGACACACCTAAGCCACACGTTTTAGTGGGTTCACTGAAGCAATTATATATGAAACCAGGAATTATACATAAAACCAGGAACAGCATGGATAAAAGGAACAGAAAATGATTATTCATTATTTTT
>NW_015388251.1:127248-139342 GCF_001527695.2 Protobothrops mucrosquamatus | reverse complement strand
TTTATTAAGGCAGCCAACAGTTGAGCCTCTTTCTTTCAGGTATTACAAAATCTAAGAACTGGGCTGGGTGCGGATCAGCAGCTGGCCCTCTCCTGAAATGGACACCCATCACTGTCCCCTTTGTTTACAGCAGCTGTGGCAAAACATCTCACATCACTTTACAGCAGGGATAGGCAGTCTTGTGTTAAATAGTCTGCATATGTGTGTATTGGGAGGGGAGGAGGGCTGGAGAAGGAGAGCTTTATTGCACAGGTCAGGATTTTTCAGTTCCTTCTGGACCGTTGGCAAGGGAGGGAGATTCTCTGCTTCTAAAACAGTGGCGCTCTATCTTAGGGCTTGTGAGTTCAGTTCATCAAAATGTGAGACTGCGCTGCTAGTTTTCTGAGGCTACTAACCCTGCCACTGAAGTGTAGTGGCACAGTCTCAGGAGGACTCTGGAGCCACAGAAAAGCAATCGCTAGTTTCATCTCGGCCTGGAAGAGCAGATTCCCCTTCTTTGCTATCATCTGCTCAATTTCTACAATTAAAAAATGCAACCCAGAGGACACAAGGGAGAGCTCTTTAAAATTAAGCTTACTCTCTACATGGGGCTCCCTTTGAGGAGCACCCGGAGACTTCAACTGGTCCAGAATGCGGCCGCGCGGGCGGTGTTGGGAGGGAATCGTCGCTCCCATGTAACACCGCTGCTGCGCGAGCTGCACTGGTTACCAGTGGTCTTCCGAGTGCGCTTTAAGGTGTTAGTTACCACCTTTAAAACGCTCCATGGCATCGGACCTGGCTACCTCCGAGACCGCCTTCTGCCACAGATTTCCTCCCATAGACCGGTACGCTCCCACAGAGTGGGTCTCCTCAGGGTGCCGTCGGCCAGACAATGTCGGCTGGCGACCCCCAGGGGGAGGGCCTTCTCTGTGGGTGCCCCCACCCTCTGGAACGAACTACCCCCCGAGATCCGGATGATTCCGGATCTCCTTACTTTCCGCCGCGCCCTCAAGACATGGCTTTTCCAGCAAGCGGGCCTGACCTAGGGAGGATTTTACTTAGGGATGATTTTAACAATAATTTTAAATNTTTATTAAGGCAGCCAACAGTTGAGCCTCTTTCTTTCAGGTATTACAAAATCTAAGAACTGGGCTGGGTGCGGATCAGCAGCTGGCCCTCTCCTGAAATGGACACCCATCACTGTCCCCTTTGTTTACAGCAGCTGTGGCAAAACATCTCACATCACTTTACAGCAGGGATAGGCAGTCTTGTGTTAAATAGTCTGCATGTGTGTGTATTGGGAGGGGAGGAGGGCTGGAGAAACAGAGCTTTATTGCACAGGTCAGGATTTTTCAGTTCCTTCTGGACCGTTGGCGAGGGAGGGAGATTCTCTGCTTTTAAAACAGTGGCGCTCTATCTTAGGGCTTGTGAGTTCAGTTCATCAAAATGTGAGACTGCGCTGCTAGTTTTCTGAAGGCTACTAACCCTGCCACTGAAGTGTAGTGGCACAGTCTCAGGAGGACTCTGGAGCCACAGAAAAGCAATCGCTAGTTTCATCTCGGCCTGGAAGAGCAGATTCCCCTTCTCTGCTATCATCTGCTCAATTTCTACAATTAAAAAATGCAACCCAGAGGACACAAGGGAGAGCTCTTTAAAATTAAGCTTACTGCAGAAAAAAAGGGATTTTCTTCCTTTTTTGTAAACCAGGAGTGGGGAACTATGGCCCCTTTATGACCTGTGGACTTCCAACTTCATGGCTGGCTCGGGAATTCTGGGAGTTGAAGTCCACAGGTTATAAAGGGCCATTATCCTCCACCCCTGTTTAACCTAGCAGTTGGCAACTGGCAGGAGATTAAGAAGAGACCAAAACAATTTCTTCACAATGGACACCTCACTAATTTATGGAATTTACTGTCACGGGGCAGATGGGTAACCACTACACGTACAATGGCTGGAGGAGTTAGGCAACATGGAGGTTCAGATCTTGGTAGGAGGTTTCTCACATGGAAAGGCTGGGAGTCTGAAAGCTTAAATGGTGTGATCCAGTGAGACTAGGGAGGGCACAGGGATGATTGATTTGTTACTCCCTCCCAACAGCATTTGGCTGTCCTACAAAGCAATCTTTCGCATATTTTCTTCTTCTCTCACTTTCGTCACCCAGGAGGGCTTTCTGACAGGCTAAATGTATAGTGCTATACTAGTAAAAGAGGAATGACATCATGCCCCCAGGGAAAAGGGAGATGACACACATTTGAATATAATTTGCACAAGTGATCATTGCCATACGATATGAAGAGATATCAAATTTAAACTATATACCATAGACTCTATTGCACTCCTCAGAGGAAAATTATGTAAACAAGCAGCTCAGCCTGTTGACTAGGAACTAAGTACTCACAGGTGACTGTCAAGTGCCCTATGTCTTCTTTTCATATTTTCTGGTCTTTGCCAAAGCTTTTGACTGGACAGCCTTTCCAAGGAGAAGATTGTCCTCACAAAAGTAGGACGTTTGGCCGCTTGAGATGTAACAGCCAACTGTAACAGGTTGGTAACTGCTTTATGTCTATCCAGGTTACCCCTGTGCTATCTAGGACAAGAGAGCAGTCTAAAATAGAAACAAAAATGTCATAAAGCAAAAGCATAGAGCCGTGCTTTTTTTGGCGTTGTTCTTAAATTGGGGCTCAGATGTTCAAAATCCACACCACCATCCTTTCTCTCCCCTTCCCACCCTAGGATAATAATCCTGACCTAATTTCTGCAGACAGGTAATGAGGATGAAGCAGTTTGATAATTCAAAAAAAAAAAGACTATATAAATGTTATTTTAAATCTTGCTGGCTATCGGAATGTTTTGTGATGGTTGGCTATATCAGAGGTCCCCAACCTTTTGGCACCAGGGACCAGTTCCGTGGAGAGAGGTTTTTCCATGGACCTGAGAGTGCGTGGTTTTGTGTGCTGCCTGCATCCCACGGATGGGGCTTTGCTTGTTTGTGCGGATCAGTTGGTGGCATGCCATGGACTGGGGTTTGGGGATCCCTAGGCCAGTGGTGGCAAACCTATGGCACAGGTGCCAGAGGCGGCACTCGGAGCCCTCTCTGTGGGCACATGCACCATCTCCCCAGCCCCACCTCCTCCCACAACCCCCTCATCAGCAGCCCTTCCAGAGGAGAGTCGCCCCTGGGTGTGGCCCACGTGAAGCAGCGCAACCAAGGCCATGGTAGCCGGGCAGCGGGGACAAGACTGCCCTTGTGCCCTGTCGCGCGCAGAAGCTGCTGCGGGGCATGGGCGGAGGATGTGGCTGCCATGGCACTGCTGGGCTTCCTGGGTGATCTGTGGCGGACCGTGGAGGTGATGGGTGGCCCAGTGGGTAGGGCGGAGCAGGGACGGGGTGGGGGGGCGGTTTTGGGGCACTCGGTCTCTAAAAGGTTTTCCATCCCTGCCCTAGGCTATACCACAATACAGTATGTGTATATATGTATGCAAACATTTCATTAAACACCTGGTTACTATATTACTGTACATTACTTTAATAACTTAACAAATCAAATTCTTTCTGTCTGTATTTCCCTCTCAGTTGTTTCATACAGCTAGAGTGACTGTCTCTCCTACCCCCCCAAATCCATTGTCCATTACAAAAAATGAGCTCTAAGGCACTGTTTCATAGCTAAGTTGGGAACAAGAAACAAGCTTCTTCAAAGAACTCGTAAAAGCAATTCCTACTTCAGCGATGGTAGCTTTAATGGAAAATCACCTGCACAAAACCAAAGACAAGAGGCAGGGAGCATCTGCCCTCTTATCTATCTTCAGAGACTAAACAAAGCATTGTTGAGACGCAGAGGCTACATTCATTTAGCCTGAACTAATTTAGCATTCAGAGGAAAGCGTTCAGCATTTCATATTATCCAAAGTAGCTTCCATGGCCAATTTGCTTTCCCACGGTGCATCTAGTTCAGTTCTCCCATTTGCATTTTGGGATCGGCTACAGTATTTTCTTTTTTAACCAAGACCTAAATTGCTCATGCTTTGCTTGTGAAATAGCTAGGAGATATTTATGAGTGGGCCTAGCTATCTTTGGTAAAGTTCTGATGCATGCAACTTAAGGCATCAATTATAAAGACGTGGGTGGCCGGATGAGCTGTCCTGATGGATGGAATGATGGAATTGGTTTAAAAATTGTTTATTGGCCAGCTCCATGGAAAGTGTCACATAGAGATCAAAAAGCTATTTACCTAACGAAGACACCTGTGAGCATGCCTATCAGCCTTTCAAAAAGATAAGTAAGTGGCAGATAAAGGAGGTTGTTGGCTTTATGCTTGTACTATGTGGACTCCAGGTGCAAAGTGAAGCGAATTGAGGAACTGTTGGAGAGCAAATCTATGAAGGAAGGAGGAATCTTCAACTAAGGACACAGCAGGAACAAGTAGAATAGCTAATTGAAAAGAGCATAGGCTGGCTTCAAAAAGGACACATCAGAAGCTAGCAAGGAAAAGCTTGACAAAATGCTAGAATTAGCTGAAATATTTTCACCCAGAGCTCAAAGAATATTTCCTTTATCTTCCCCTTATTTGAAGATTCATTCCATCTTCACTGAATTTTTTGGCTTCTGAACCACCTTCTGGACATATATGAAAGTATCCAATATCATGTCTGCTCCTAGCCTTTCATAAATTATTGTTGTTATTATTATGGTCAACCAGATGTTTAGACTAGATTTGGCATTTTTATCCACCTTCCCAAGGACCTGTAGTAGGCAGATGTTGTTGTTTGACGGAGTTAATTGTATTGTCACAGGATGTCACCTGTTTTAAATAAATCTGCCTTTTTGCAATTGACTGCAATTGCTATCTCAGTCACACAAAGTTGTCTCATGCAGTGTCCTGTACCTACCCCAGGTTTTTTTCTCTCCCCCTCCCCCTCCCAAAGTGTAGAGATTGGTTCCTGAGCAGCTTCTCAACCAAGTGCAAGTAAAGAAAGCTCAGTTCTGCATTCTTAAGTAGTTGATTAGAATCCTTTGGGCTGGCAGCTGCTGCCAGAAACTGACTAGACCTTTTTGAGTTCCACACTGAAGGCTTTGCACAGATTGGTCGGAAAATGAATTTTTTAAATTACTATTTATTATTGTTGTATTTGCGAAGGTTTCCTATCTAGGGCAGTTGATAAATGAAGACTACCTGTAAGAATTTTCAAAAGAAAAAAAAAACGCTATTGGGATATTTTTTTTATTTGATTAATGCAAAGATTATCTATCTGGAACTGTGAGCACAGAATAGATGCTTGGAGGAAGAGGGAGGAGCACTTTTATGTTTCCAAGTTGTATTAGGCAGCATTGAAACAGCCAGGCACAGATGTTAACAGATGTGCTGGAAACATGACTATTGACATCATGGTATTAGCAGAGTGCAGGGCCAACATTGTCAGTCGGGTTGGGTTGGGAAATTAAGGGAAAAAGTAATCTTTTCCTTGATGGGAAAAAACAATGAGTCCCTTGAATCTACCCAAAGGCCAAACCAGGGGCTCCTATTCCTATTTCCTCCAGGGTGCCCTAGGAATCTATGGGTTGCTGGGGACTGTCCCAGCTCTGCTGTATTGGCACTTGGAGGATATTTGGGGAAAATGCAGCTCATTCCAATTTGAAGACAGCAGGGTATCAAATATTGCAGGACAGCTAAAGCTATCGGACTTCTTCCCAATAATTTCCAGTTAGACTATTTCAGTTCTTTTGTTCCTACGATATTTCCTCTTTGGCCTGTGATTGCCTTCCCTTGGCTCAAGAAAACATAAGAGGACAGCCTGCATTTCATGTGGCTGCTGCAATTTGCCACTGGCTTCCAAAGGGTGTTTCATTAAGAGACCAAGTACAGGTTGAGCCAAAAGACCACACTTGATAGGAGTTGCTTTAATGACTTTCACAGCCAAGGAGATGTATGAAAACTCAGGAGATGAGTCTACTGCTTTGGTAGTTTTTTTTAACTGAATAGCAAAGGTGATAAGTCATAAAACAGGAAATTTCTTTTAAAAAAATCAGCTTACCTGTGCCATGGAATGGATGAAAATGACCAATGGCTTCCAAGTCAGATTACTGCTGTGATAACGTTTACTCAACCAAATTTTAAACAAGATATGACAAATTGTCTACTTGAATTGTTGTTCATAAGGAGGAAATGAAAGCTATAGGGTAGAGAGAGAGCAAACCTTTGGGTTTTCTATGAATATCCTTGGTTGGGTAGAGGTGTTCCTTAACTGTAGGAGTTATCAAAGTCATTATGCTCTCATTTTTCCTCATTTCTTGGGAGAAGGTAAACATAAACAGTATTACTCCCTGTCCTATACCATAAACATACATTTTGTTAAACCAGTGAGGGGGAGCAGAATGTCATAGTGATTTGGTTTCCTTAGTTTGGATGGATATGGCATTCTTTTGAGCACTCACTGTTCCAAAGCTGCTACCAACAGGGCACAGAGTTAGTTGCCAGGCAATCTGACATCCAGTTTCCGAGCTAATACATCATAGGTGGTACATTTTCTACGCACAAATCTTGAGGATTAGAAGTATTCTTGTCTCCAGGCAAAATGAAGATCACCCTCAGGGAAAAACCATATCCTCTCTGTTAGAATATTCGTGATTTTATTGTTATTTTTTTAAAAAAGGTATCCAAAATCTTGGAACATCAGGTCTCTGAGTCCTGGCAATGCTAAGGGTAGCTAAGGGATTGCATTACTGTGTTTATTTCTCAGAATGCAACAACTTTCGTGAAACTGCAAAGCTGTAACATCAACAAGCGAGCCGTTACCATCTGGTCACTAGGGTAATCAGGTAGATGGATGAGATATCAAGTTGCCCTGCTGAATTATTTAGTGAATATCCTTTATGGAGACAGATGGAAACAGTCAAGGCAGCATCACGCAGAAAAGATGCAGTCCCTGCTCATGGGAGCTGCCGCTGGCAAAGAGCTGACTACATGGTTTCTAGAAGTTCCTTAAATAGCAGCTTAAGGGACAGTTCATGTCTTGATGACTTGACACTTGCTTGGTGGTGGATTCTCTTTACATTAGGCAAAAACCACAGGACTGTCCAAACATTCCCATGCATCAAGTAACAAGAAAAGTGGCATGCGGGGATGGGGGGGGGGGGGCGGGAGAGAACATTAAAAGCAAATTTAATTGATGACCAATTCCCAGCTTTCCTGAAACAGAGAATATTGCTACGTTTTCAGCAGGGGGAAAAAATTCCCACAGTTCATGATTGCCTTCAAGAAGAAATTAGCAGACTATACTAAAGTAGCTGCCCAGAAAGTGATTTGGCTAAGATGGGTGGCCATATAAATTCTCTAAACAAACAAACAAACAAACACATTTGGACAAATTCATGGGTGTAATGGCGAGTAAAAGCCCCTGAAAACCAGTTGTTGAGGAATACAGATGGGAAAATATTTTGCATTCTTGTTCTGTTTGTGAATTTCCCAGAGATATCTAATTGAACACTCCGAGAAGAATGCTAAGTTTTTGGTTTTTAGCCCAGTCCAGTGGAGTTTTGATATTCCTTTCTCTGAAATTTAAGAGGAACAAAGAAAAATCTAAGTCTGCAAATGTAATACTACATACCTTAAAAAAATATTTTTAAAAATCCTTTTCTTCCCAATAAAAGCAATCTTCATATTTGCTTAATTCGAGAGCCTTTTTTTCTTGTCTGGGCTATCTCTGCACAAAATCCCTAAAAACTTCCTATTTCCATCTCATCTCCTAAGCCAAATACTCTGGAGGTATTTAGTAGTGTTTTAAAACACTAATAAATGTGTCTGCAGCCAGCATTTGAAACAGATTTTCAGCGGAATAAAATCCATAAATAACACATTCGGATTTGCTAAGTATTAATAAAACGAGTAACGCAGAATTTGAAATATTAAAGGAAACAAAAAGTTTTGTAAACTATGACCT
Source organism: Protobothrops mucrosquamatus (assembly GCF_001527695.2). Taxonomy (NCBI): domain Eukaryota; kingdom Metazoa; phylum Chordata; class Lepidosauria; order Squamata; family Viperidae; genus Protobothrops; species Protobothrops mucrosquamatus. The sequence goes on along the minus strand of NW_015388251.1, from coordinate 131,429 downwards.
CCAATACAGAGAATGTCCAGGATGATTAGGACTCCTGAAGAAGGCCTTCAAGAATGGATAGGCGGATGGTAAACTAAGATGTCCTTTAAATATCCTAGGCAATTGAATTGTGCCCAGAAACAAATTAGAGCCAATAAGCTGGATACAAAAATGTCTGTTGTGGCAATGGGCCCAGAATCCATGCTTCTTGAACAGGATGTGGCATCAGATAAGCTGCCAAGGTCACACAGTTACCAACACTTGCCACCATACAAATGGCCTTTTGGAGACAGGATGTATTCTGTACCATTGCTGCATATGGGATCAATTCCCCAGGCTGGCACAAGGCCCCATGTAGCAGCTTGCTTGATGAAACTGATGCTCATTAACAAGTGCTCAGAAACCCAGAATGCTTTGGGGGGAAAAAAAAATCAAAACTAAAGCAAAACCCGACTCTGGAGCCTAAAGAAAACTTGATACATAATGCACCGAGAAGGAAAAGAGAACTGGAAACAAAGAAAAATTCTAATTGATTAGATTGCATTCTTTGAAATAATGGAAATGAATATTTTTAACTAGGTCAAATATTACAATGCTCTTTTCTTCCTTTTTTTTTAATTTTTATCCTGCCTAACTATATTCAAAGCAGCCCGGTGCCCCCCTGCTACTTCTACTTTAAAAAAAAAAAAAAAAAAACAGATCCTTTTCTCATTAACTCCAGAAAAAGAAGGATGAAGTTTAAAGCACAAATTCATATGCCTGCCTTTGAGAATCCTTTGAATCAAAACTTTTGACATTCCTGGGGTGGTTAATGCCTGACCTTGTGGAAAGACGCTTTTATTTTTCATTTCTCCGTAAGTGCTGTTTTTGATTTAATAGTCTACTCAGGTACGGTTCTTGCTGAAGACTGTGCCTGTGGTCACAGATTCTTAAAATGCAATTGCAGCTGTAGGCTTGAAAGATTATAGTTGTACAAGGAATACTGGGGTGGGAGCTACAGATGACTCCTGGCTATACCAAGCCCTTTTTCAAAGCCAGGAGATGTTTCACTCTAGTAGTTCTTGATTTATATCCCATCTTTCTTCCATCATGGAATCCAAGACACCTTACATGGAATTCCTATGCAGGTAGTCCTTGAGTTACAACAGTTCATTTAGTGACCATTCAAAGTTACAACCACACTGAAAAAAGTGACTTATGACTGTTTTTCACACTTACAACCGTTGCAGCATCCTCATGGTCACATGATCAAAATTCACATGCTTGGCAACTGACTCATATTTATGACAGTTGCAGTGTCCCGGGGTCCTGTGATCACCTTTTGTGACCTTTTGACAAGCAAAGCCAGATTCACTTAACAACTGAGTTACTAATTTAACAACTGTAGTGATTCACTTAACAACTGTGGCAAGAAAAGTCATAAAATGGGGCAAAATTCATTTAACAAATACTAATAAAGGAGAATAATTGTAGCTCAGGGATGACAGGGGAGGTCCTTGGTGCTCAAATAGCTCAGAGAGCATCAAGGATCCTCACTTAACAAATGTTTCACTTAGCAACAGAAATTTGGGGCTCAGCTGTGGTCGTACGTTGAGGACAACCTATACTCTTTCATCCAGGCAGTGACAAAACTAAACCTGTTCATTCTCAGGAAGTCAACTCAATCTTTCTAATGTTCATTTATGACATCCAATTGAGCAGAGAATGTCCTGCTCTTGGTAGAGATCAGAAACCATTTTGATGCGTGGCAAGAAGTTTGACATGTGACGGGACATTTTTTGAGTGGCTTTTGTCAATAAAGCAAAAATCAAAGCTGAGCTGAAGCAAACCAGTTAAGTCTAGAACCAATATTCTCTTTATTTCTGGCATATTTTTTTTCTTTTCTCTCTTTATGATATTTTTATTTTTTCTTTCTCCCATGAAAGAGACAGGTAGCTTCTGCCAGAGGTCTGAACTAATAGCTCACACAGAGCTTTTGAAATCAGGCCATAAGATACACGCATTAAGCCAAGAGACATATATGACCCTATAAGCACAATTGCCGATTAATGTGGAATCAACACAACTCAAAAGGAAAACATATATTTTGACAGAGCGTTAAAACAATACCTAAGATTCACAGTTGTGCAGTCAGGGTAAAAAAACTAGGATCCTACTCAGCAAAACCATCAGAAGGATTGTCAAAACCTGAAAGACTGGTACATTCTAAATTAAGTAAAGTAAATTCTTGCTGCAAAACATGCTGAGTTCCCTTTACTGAACATATTCAGAGGCCAGGCAGTTAACTGTCCGTGAGACTCTATTCTATTCTATTCTATTCTATTCTATTCTATTCTATTCTATTCTATTCTATTCTATTCTAGTCTAGTCTAGTCTAGTCTAGTCTAGTCTAATCTAATCTTAATGTTGCCAAGGTTGGACACCCCTGGCCTAAATGGTTCCTTCTGCCTCCAATTCTATGATTTAGAAAGTGGCCCCTAAGACTCTGAACTCCCGAATCTAAAATTAGCTAACTTTATTAGTATTCACTTACATTCCTTTTGGAAAAGCTAAAAAAAATACTACACAAATGCTTTAAAAACAACCATAATTATCAGTACTCATTTGGGGACATAAAGGTCTGCTTCCTGGATCATTTTTGCAATTTTCTTGAAAGCAACTGATCGCAAATTTCAGTAGATTTTGCTAAGGTTTTTAATAATAATAATAATAATAATAATAATAATAATAATAATAATAATAATAATAATAATAATAATAATAATAATAATAATAATAAAGTTGGAAGGGACCTTGGAGGTCATCTAGTCCAACCTCCTGCTCAGGCAGGAAACCCTATACCATTTCAGACAAATGGCTGTCCAGTCTCCTCTTAAAAACTTCCACTGTTGGAGCATTTACAGCTTCTGGAGGCAGGTTGTTCTACTGATTAATTGTTCTAACTGTCAGGAAATTTCTCCTTAGTTCTAGGTTGCTTCTCTCTTTGGTTAGTTTTCATCCATTGCTTCTTGTCCTGCCTTCAGGTGCTTTGGAGAATAGCTTGACTCCCTCTTCTTTGTGGCAGCCCCTGAGATATTGGAACACTTCTATCATGTCCCTCCTCGTCCTTCTCTTCATTAAACTATATGTTTTAGCCTCCAGTTCCCTAATCATCTTTGTTGTTCTCCTCTGTACTCTTTCTAGAGTCTCAACATCTAGAGTCTCAACATAGCAGGATGATTGCTTGTTCCCCTTTTTGGCGGGGGCAGGGAATGTTGCATTCTATGCATGGTTTTATTTTACATTTTTGGTGCTGCTTTTGTTTTCTGATGGAGTACACATGACCAAATTCATTAATTACAATTGATTAAAAAATAAATAGCCTGGAATACTTTTTTAACTATAGAATCATAAACACATGATTCTGTGGGAAGGGCTGTCTTGTTTTGTCTCCTGCTGGGCCATCTTTGTTAGCTATTATATGACCCTAGAGAAAACAAGATACCAGGAGAATCAGGACATTTTCCCAGTTTTCAATAAGGAATGCATGGCTCATTACTTTTTTCAGTAAACAATGAGACACAACTGCACAATTCAGTGTGCAAGAACTTCTACGAAACTGAGCCAGCAGTATTATCCTTGGACAGACAACATTTATTCCGAATTCTTCAGGCAAGGAAAGATTCATCATGTGACCATGACATAAATAGCTATCCCTTATTGAATAGATGTGTTAGTAATTCGACCAAAAATAAGCACACACTGAGTGTAAGTCACATAAATCACTGTCTCTGGAATGGAGAAGGTAAAGCCCAGCATGAGAGACATTCCTTGTTGCATGACTGCAGGGTTGTGATTGCCAATCTCTACTTTCATCTTAAATGAGGCTTTAGGCAACTAATGCAATTATACAGCTGAGCCCGTAACAACCATACATTTGTATACATCAGTCTTTTCTCTGTATCATTTTTATTATTACAGTTGCCCATGACAGAGTGACTAATATTCACCACATGGCCATCAGCCATCTTACTAAGAAAGGCCTTGAAGAGGTCTTCAAGCATCTCTAGCTAGAACCACCCACATCAAAGGATACCATACTGCTACAAAATACAAATTACATGAACATGGGGCGAACTACAACTTTACAGTGGGATTAGTGGGAGTAGACCATTTTAATTTATATGGGCACTAAAAGGAGCATCCTACATCAAATTTGTAGA
>NW_015388251.1:84544-126758 GCF_001527695.2 Protobothrops mucrosquamatus | reverse complement strand
AATGCTGGCTGTGGAATTCTGGGAGTTGAAGTCCACATGCCTTAAAATTGTCAAGGTTGAGAAACACTGATGTAAGGTTAAGTAATCCTTTCCGCCTTGATACTGAAAAAAATAATGGAGACTTCTATGGGGGAATGTGCATCAGCACCTGACAGTCTTTGCCAGCTGCTTGTTTGTTCTTGTCCTTTGAAAAAAATCCTAAGCAATTTGCTCTAACCATTTAAATGTCTTCCAGCTATATAATCTCCCTCTTTCAGGAAGACTATATAGCTTGGCCATACTTGCTGGGGAATTCTAACAGTTGAAGCTCGATGCTGATGGGGCTCAAGGTTGACTCATCCTTCTGAGGTTGGTAAAATGAGGACCCAGACTGTTGGGCACTATGGAGTGGTATATAAGTCTACAGTAAGTGCTATTGCTATTTGCTCCAGAATGACATTATGTTAGCAAATTTGTGACAAATTAAAATACAAAACATTGCTACTACCCGATAAACTTTCCCATCATATTAGAGAAGGGGACTCACCAGAAAAAAATAGAATATAGAAACCTCTCTTAAATGGAGCCTGGTTTTGATTACAGGATATTAGTAGCTGTATAGCAGACACTCTACAAGTAGCATCAGCTTCTAAATGAAATCCAATATCATGGATCACAGTTTCTGTTTGGCACAACTGGGCAACTTAAAAACTGTCAGTCAAGCAACTTGTACTTTGTACTTGTTCCCATTTTTAGAGCAAGAATGTCTTCACACAATAATCTCTTAGTCATTAGCTGTAACACTGCCCACTTTCCTTATTCTGCGTTTGTAGGGTTAAACCTGATTTCTAACATTATTGCAACAATGGAACTACCTTAACTCAATAACAGCTTTTCACTGAAAGAAGATGAGATCTTGTTAATAATATTTTCCAAAGTCCTGTTGAAGCAAAGTATCTCAGCTGAGGATAAATAAACCCAGCTCTGTATATAGTTAATTAAATCTTTGTCTTGGGGCCGTTCCATGACCAAAAGAGTATTTTCAAAACATAGGTTATGGAGGAAACCCATTAATCTTCAAGCTTATCTTGGGATGCCTTTTTTAACGTCTTGCTTTTTGATCATTAATTCTTAATTTATACAAATGCAAGGTTCCATTTAGAGTGGAATTAACAGCCTTTGAAAGAGCCTTTTCCTATGGTATGGCTTAGTACCACATAAAAGAATCTTTCATTTGTCATTGTTATATATATATAACATAGGGTAAAGAGCAAGGATTAAACCAAAGGTAGGGATAGGTACAATAGTGGGGTTACCCCCAACAATAAATCGACGCTTTAGCAAGCAGACTACCGTCCGGGTGTACATGTTAAATGTCCGTAGTTAATATAATACTAAACAGCTATGTTAAATAGATTTATCACTAATAATAAGAATGAGAAATTAACTAATACATATCATTCATTCTACGAATAACAATAATTAATGTACTATTAATAATATATTACTAATTGAATATAATTACTTATAAATACTGATATATTGCTTATTAATTATAATTACTTATAGGTAAAATCGGAAATATAAGAGTATTCACAGCAATCGAATAACATAAAAGTTGAATAAAAAGTACCATTTATCCTATTTAATTTCATAACCTTTCCTCATTCTGTCGTATTGCTAACCATTGATAGAATTTTTCCCATGTTTTAAAATAAATTGTGTCTTCTTTCTCTTTGATTTCTAAAGAATTTGTCATTGTTTTTGACACCCGTTGTTGTTTGGGCGAAATCTGAATTGAAATTGTTTGACCTTGCTGAACAACATGTTTGACAGAAAGTTCAGGATCAGTAACATTGTTACCTTAAGAAATATCACATTGCGAATATCTCATCTAATCACGCTGCATACCTTTGCTCTGATCCTATTCTATCTGGGAGTATTTTTCAGCATAAGAACAATGGGCTGGTTCATTGTCACATTTTTGAAGTGGCAAAGTCTGGAAGCAGACACTTCTGCTTCTCACAGAGGGCATGGTTGCTTGCCAGAAAATGCATTATTTGTCTTTTCAAAGCAGGTAACACAAATGTACCTTTCCCCCCCCCCCCTCGAAAAAACAAAAAACAAAACCCTCTTCTGCAAACTTCAAAAGAATCCTGATTGCTCTGCTGGTGAAAAAGAAGCAATGGGGAAGAAAGGCCAGTAGCCTCTATTATTCATGTGAAAACAAACTGATGGAGTGAAAACATATCAGACTAAGGAAAAGTTTTCAAAATTGGTGCTTCCCCAATTGGTGCTATCCAATTGGGAAATTTATTTAGAAAGTCTAGCAAAGCTTCATGCTTACCACAAGGTCTAGCACCATGTCATGTCACATCGGAGATGGAGTTGGCAATGACAGAAAACAAAACAAGGCAGAGGCCATAATTTAGTGGCAGAGCACAAGCTTTTCCTATAGAAAGTTCAATCTTTGGTATACAGATAGTGTCCTCGGCTTATGACTACAATTGTGGGCAGAATTTCTATTGCTAAGCAAACCAGTTGTTAACTGAGTTGCATCCAATTTTATGACCTTTTCGCGATCATTGTTAAGAGAATTACTGCAATTATGAAGTGAATCACATGGTTGTTAAATGAATCCAGCTTCCCCATTGCCTTTGCATACTGGAGGCCAACTGGGAAGTTTGCAAATAGTTGATTACGTGACCCTGAGATCCTACAATGTCATACATACATGCTGGTTGCCAAACACCCGGATTTTGATCACCTGCTCATGAGGATGCTACAACGGTTGTAAATGCAAGGACTGGTCGTAAGTAACTTTTTTCAATGCAGTTGTAACCTCAAACAGTTGTAACAAATGGTTATATGTCGAGGACTATCTGTATATCAGTGTTATCGACATGAGACTTGCATTGCTAAAGATTTTATTCTACATGAAGTACCTTCTTCTGCTCGATTGATCAACGTTGCATAGTGATGTCTAAACTACGGAACTGTAATTCTTCAAAGATTTTAATCCCCCTTCCCCATCCGTACATGCAAAGAGCTTTTGAGACAATTTGAAAAGACTGTTTTAATTTCTCTAGATTTTGCTCTTGACTGATTTGTTACTGAAATAGTTCACTGGCTGTGTTTTCGTAATGCGAAGTCACTTGGTTGCCACTTTGTGTTCTTTTCTTTTTATATTTCTCAGGCTGGATGGTTTCAATTTTTCTTTCTGCTTTGTTTTTTATGTGTAAGAAGTCCCGAGATGAAAAGTACTTTCAAACTACAGATGTAAGCAAATAAATAAAAATAAGGAGCTGCACCCAGAGTCTGCCTTAAAAGGGACTGTGCACAGCCTTCACTCCAATTACATACTTGAGTGAACAGATCAAGGACAATCACACATGGAGAGCATTACAGCTGTCTTAGCCTTGAGGTTAAGCAAATAGTTCAACAATAAATAACATTTCTAAGTAAATAGTTGGCCCAATGTGCAAGGTCTCCAGGGGCATACACTTTGCTCTTCTGCCTTTGTAGCAGATAACCCTCCTGAACTATCTTGTCCTCTTTCTGCTTCTCAGTCCAACCTCAGAAATGTTGATTGAAGTCATTAGAAGGAAGCCCAGTCATTTTTCCAATACACAATTTAAAAGACAGACACAGCTTTTCCTTCCCTCCCTCTTTGTCCGAAGAAGAATTACCCAAAGCTTCTTTTTTAAATGTAGACTCTAATGGGAAATACCACAGACAAAAGAAATGACAGAAATGCATTGATTTGCTTGCTTTAACAAAGAGAATAGAGCTATAATCTAAAGGCTACAATGAATCTTAAAGGGGAGAAACAGCCCACTGTGATTGTTTCAGGAATGGCAAACACTGAAAGAAGAAGCCACCTTTGACTCCAGAAACACAACACAGTACAAACTGAGAAGGGTAATTTCCCCTCTTAGAAATACCACATGCTCCTAAATGAAAGCTATAGAAAGAGACGTGATAAATCTCCACCTTCCTTTTATACAAGGATTCCTTCCTGATACCATTTGACGTGAATACAGTATTTTCCAAGTGGTAAAATACAAGCTGGTAGAGAAAAATATGGCTATTCCATAACATCACATATTCATTTTGCTTGTTTGTCAACAACTAGGCAAACATATGTCGCAAATCTGAATACAGGATACAGGTGAAGCTTGACTTACAACCGTTCGTTTAGTGACCATTTGAAGTTACAACAGCCCTGGAAAAAGTGACCCCGTGACCTTTTTTTCTCACTTATGACCATTTTGTAGCATCCTGATGGACATGTGATCAAAATCTGGATGCTTGGCAACTGGTACATATTTATGATGTTTCTAGTGTCCCGGGCTCATGTGATCACCTCTTGTGACCTTGTGAAAGCGAAGTCAATGGTGAAGCCAGCTTTACTTAACAACCCTGTTTTTAAATTAACAACTGCAGCGATTCACTTGACAAATGTGGCAAAAAAGGTCGTAAAATGGGACAATACAACTATCTTGTTTAGCAGCAGAAAAATTGGGCTCAATTGTGGTCATAAGTTGAAGACTCTCTGTAATAGTATTTGCAGATCCACAGGCCTACTGTTGCCCAAAATTCACCTAAAGCAAGTCAGTAGAAATAAAGGTAGCCCCGACCCCCACCCCACCCTCACCCCGTTCCCAAATCACAACACTGCCTTGTTACCACTGTGTTTCTTCTTATTGGCAACAACCCACCAATTTGTTTATTTCCTTGTACCATTCCTTCTTCTTGGATCTCACTCCTTGGGGAACTCCAGCCCTCTCTTTCTGTATTAAGAAAGGTTATCAAAACATGCCTCTTTACTTTGTTCACTAAATTGCTTAGTGACAATGCTACTGCCACAGCATGTATTTTCAATTATTTCTGCTACTGTTTTTACTTAGAAGCTGGCCTAAGAGTGCTGTACCTCCACGTTACCTCAGGAAATGTCCACTACTCTGAGGAAGAACTTCTGAGTTTGAGAATAAGTTCTGTTTGTTAGAATACAAATATATTGGAAGAAGGATACTTCTGTGTCAACATCTGTTGAAGTTGATGTTGACACAGGCTTGATCACATCTCTGTATCTAATGTACAGTACTTGTACCTGATGTACATTAACATGCATGCCAAAAATGTACTCATTTCTTTGTAGAAGCACTTATAGAAAAAAAAAAACCAGATGCTTGAAACGAAGGGCTAACATTTAGACATTCAGTTAAGAATGGAAAGAAGAAAGGTTTACACAATGAAAATCAATATGAGTTTGTAAATTGCTCTCTCTCTCTCTCTCTCTCTCTCTCTCTCTCTCTCTCTCTCTCTCTCTCTCTCTCCCTCCCTCCCTCCCCCCCTCCCACAGAATAGTTTGATTGTCTCCAGGGTCCAAGAGTTATTCCAAAAACAATTTTATCTACTCTTTAAATTTATATCTTCCTTTTCCTCCAGTTGATGTCAGTTTAGATGTGGGTCACCTGTAATTTTCTCTTCTCTTTCCTACTATGTGGTAGGTTAAAGTGAGAGAAGACTGTCCCAGTAAGCTTCCGTGGCTGAAACTTTACATAAATCAGGGTCTCCCCAGTCCTGATATAAATTGTACCACTTATCCAACTCATTACCTGTCTCATAACAAGGTAGAGACAAAAGAAGGTATAGGGCTTCCTCTGGGCTTTAATAGCCTATTATAGGAAACACCCAGTGATCAAATTTTAAACATAATTAAGGTCCAAACTGACAGTAGTGCCAATCAAAGGACATTTTTTATATTAAAAATAATATTGACACTTTAATATGTTTTTATTTTTAAAGGTTTTAAATGAATTAATCTCTAGGTTTTAAATTTAACTCAGAAGGCACAACAAATTTCACAATTTCTGCCACACTTTCAGTGCCTGCCTCTAGTAGCATTATAATCACATCTAGTATTGAGTCTAGAAACTGAGATGGTAAATATTCCATGAAGCTCCTATGAGAACCAAATATTCTAAAAATATTCAATATTTTTTTTAAAAAAAAAATCCATTGCTTTTTGCTCCTTAACAGGTTACCTATTATATTCTGAATAAAAATGATGTGCTAAATATTAACTGTTCTGCATAGTCTGGGGGGGAAAAAAACCCTTTTTGATGCAATATTCAGAAGGTAGCTTGCTAGTTGACCTGTTTTTTTAAATGTAAAAATAAAGTCCAAATGGTAAGATTTGTTTTCAAGCACCGTTTATTGGTAATTAAGCAAAACGCTCTCTTGCCAAAATAAAGAAATAACTGCAACCCCCCCCCAAAGTTTTTAATTAGAGAAGATGTTGCCTCATTAGTATCTCTTAGACTTTCCTGCAAGTAGACTTGGAACTTGTTTTAAATACACTTAAATGGTCAGCCCATATCATGATCATTAAATGCTCTTTCTAGCCATTGAGAAAAAGGTCAGTGTTTTCATCTGTCAGACGTCTGATCCTTCAGCAGGCAGATCAATCAAACTGTTCAAATGCGACTAAGGGGAAATCAATAGGACAGCTCTGCAGGAAATCTAAATATCATTTTCAGAAAGATCCAGCTTTTGAGTGTCAGCTGAAAATCCATCCCTCTTTGTTGCAAAATGTTCTATAAAAGAAGATAAATTATATGGGACATCGTTAGTAATATGCAAGAAAAATCCTACTGGATCATGGGAATGAAATACAAAAAGAGAATTGAGACAAAACGAATGTCTCAATTTTTTTTTCCATCTTACAGGTCACCACAATTGTGAGTGGAATTTCCATTCTAAGTCATTTGTGGTCGTAAATAAGTCAGACTCGGATTTTACAATTTGTATTGCAGTCATTAAGTGAATCAGCAAGGTTGTTAAGAGAATCCAGATTCCCCAATGAGTATTTTTTTTTTGGAAATTGGCAAAAAAAAGAGTTTCAAATCACAATCATGTGACTGTAGGATACGGCAACCGGTTCTAAATGTGAGCTGGTGGCTAAGTGCCCAAATTGCAATGAAAGAACTGCGGGGGTGCTACGAGTTGTGGGTGCGAATACAGGTCATAAATCACTTTTTCCAAGGTTATAGTAACTTTGAACCATTGTGAAACAAATGGCCATATGTTGAGGACTATCTGTACTGAAATATAAAAGCCATGTATAATCATACCCAATTCTGGAAGAAAGACTGGAGTCATTGGGTTTAAATTAATTTTGGTCTGAATTTCTTTACACATCCGTTGATCTCTCTTATTTGTTGCAGGTATAACTTTGATTGTTGAACCCAGAGCAGGGGAAGATTGAAACTGTAATCCATATACGTGATGATAAGAAAAGAGGGATAGCATCAAGATCACGAGAAGTGATAGCACCACTTTATACGACATTAGTGAAGCCACACTTGGGATACTGCATCCAGTTCTGGTCAGTGCAGTACAAAAAAAAGATGCCGAGGCCCTAGAAAGAATGCACAGAATAGCAACAAAGAGGATAAGGAGTCTGGAGCCTAATCATACAATAAATGATTAAGGGAACTAGGTCTGTTTAGCCTAAAGAAGAGAAGGGTGACATGATAGCCTTCTCCTGGTACTTGAGGTGCCTTCACAACTAATTCTCCATGGCATCAAAGGGCAGGACCAGAAGTGATGAGTGGAAGCTCATCAAAGGGATTCTGGGAGTTGAAGTCCATGAGTCATAAAAGAGCCAAGGTTGCCCTACCCCTGGTATAAGGTCTTCTGCCTTGGTCAGAGGGTTAGACTAAAAGACCTCTAAGGTCCTTGCCAGTCCTATGGTTCTACCCAGCTATCTTTTTTTTTTTTTTTAAGAAAAATTGCCTGATCTGTTTGGTGACTCACGGCATGAACGAGGATGGTCAGAACCTGGTGACTCCGCTATGTTGTTCATTCTAATAGAAGAAAATATTTGTAGCTCAGCATAGAACTGTGAAGTTCTTGGTGTTCTCTGAGCTGGGTTGTTTATTTGCAGATGTTTCATTACCCAACCAGTTAGCATAATCAAAGTAAGAGTTACCTGTTTGGGAAGTGAAACATCTGCAAATAAACAATCAAGCTCAGAGAGCACCAGGGACTCCGCATGTGGTTCATTCATTAAAAAAAAAATGCAACAACTAGCTTCCACGTTTTTAGGATGCAAATATACCTCAGCAGTCTTTAAGGGCATTAATCAGCATTAATGACCACCTAGAAACTCTTAGAGAGCCATTGTGGTGCGGCAGTTAAGGCACAGGCTAGAAACCGAGAGGCTGTGATTCTAGTTCTGCCTGAGGCATGAAGCCTGCTTATGTCAGCGTTCCCCAACCTTTTCAGGGTGGCAGCCTGGCCAGAGGGGATGGTTTTGTGTGTGGGGAAGGCACGCACGAGCACATCTTCATTTGTGGGAGCAGCGGGCGTGCACATCCACTGCGAGTGCGCGCACCCACGCTTGCACAAGTGGGGCTGCCTGCATACCTGCCGGCCCGCCACTCATGTGGCCTGGTTGCAAATAGGCCGTGGCCCGGTAGTGTGCTGCGGCCCACAGGTTAGGGACACCTGTGCTATGTGAACTTTGGCCCAACACTCTCTCCCATTCCTAGGAAGCAGGCAAATCACTTCCAAAATCTTTCCAAGAAAACTGCAGGGCAGGCAATCTCCTGGAGTCAACCCTGAGTCAAAGGTAAGGTTAGGTAAGGTAAGTCTTAAGCAAGTCTCAGGCTGCCCAAATCCTGCCTAAATAAAGTATTGATCAAGTCTTCAGCTGTCCAACAGGAGAAGAAATTCAGCGTCCAGCTTATTTATTGTCCTTGTATAAATCTAGTGATTTCATTGGTCCTTCCTAATTCTGTTCTCCTTTCCCCAAAATGATAACTCATAAGGGAATTAAAAACATGTATTTCTGCCACTTTTTGCTTACAGCGATATATCTCTAGACATCCATGAAAGGTTAAGGCCATGAAAACAAGTGCTGCAATTGTCTCACCTCCCTAGGTTGCGATGCCACTATATTGACTTCTGTGAACAAAGAAGCGGATGACCAATCTGAAAAAGTGAACTTAGAATTGTTCCTCATTCTTCAAAGGACAGAAAAAAGAGCTAGATTTTATTGTTGTTGCTGCTGCCGCTGGTTCGTTTGATTACTCCAATTGAGTGATAAGAACCATGACAAAAAATGATAAAGCTTCTCATATCTGGAAAATTCAATAAAATGGAGAGTTCACCAGCAGTTGTATGAGACGTTAATGCTCCACCAGTGTGGAGTCAGAAGTCAGAAAAAATCTGAGGGGAGAAAGTAATATTTTACCAATTTTGAAACATTGTTCAAAATGTTCCAGGTGGTGCCTTTCAAATAAGGTGAGATCACCGTTCTCAATATCTCAATATTCGAAATAGTGTTTTGAAAATTTCAGCTCTTGTTGTGGGACAGAACACACAATACTTTCTAGAACATTCATCCCAGGCTGAAGAGTCCTCCAACAAAAATAAACATTGCCTCAACCATGTCCTGCTTGCACACAGCTAGCTTTCTACTTATGGTCACAACTGACCCCAAATTTCTGTTGCTAAGCAAGAGTTGTTAACTGACTGTTCCCCATTGACAACCTTTCTTGCCACAGTTGTTAAGTGAATCACTGCAATTCTTAAGTTATAACATGGTTGTTAAATGAATCTGGTTTCCCCATTAACTTTGCTTGTCAGAAGGTCACAAAAGGTGATCTAATGAGCCCGGGATACTACAACTGTCATAAGTACAAGCCAGTTTCCAGGGGTCCAAATTTGGATCATGTGAACACAGGGATGTTGCAATAATCGTAAGTGTGGAAAAACAGTCATAACTCACTTTTTTCAGTGCCAATTTAATTTTAGAAAATGTTACAACAATTCTGTAAACCTCTGTTCCAAACCTTTATCCCTCAAAATTCCCACAACTGAAGGGGGTGAACTTTGATGTATTTGCTGCAATATGTCTTTCCTGAAAGTAATGAAAGAAACCACTTTTCCCTTTACTTTTTTTCCTCTGTTCCATGGACATGTCATTACAGTCTTCAAAGGTAATAATAACATAGTCTATATCAGTGGTGGCGAACCTATGGTACGAGTGCCAGAGGCGGCACTCGGAGTCCTCTCTGTGGGCACACGTGCCGTCGTCCCAGCCCCTCCTTCCCCCGCAGCCTCCTCCTCACCAACAGCCCCCCGGAGGAGAGTCGCCCCCAGGCATGGCCCGCCTGGAGCAGCACAGCCAAGGACATGGCAGCCGGGCAGTGGGGACTCCACTCTTGCGCCCCGTCGCAAACAGATGATGCTGCGGGGCCTGGGTGCAGGGCGTGGCCACCGTGGTGCTGCTGGGCGGGCCGTGGAGGTGGTGGGTGGCCCTGTGGGTGGATGGGGGCAGGGCAGGGATGGAGTGGGGGTGGGGCAGGGTGGGGGATGGGGCGGGGTTGGGGCAGTTTGGGGGCACTCGGTCTCTAAAAGGTTCGCCATCACTGGTCTGTATAATCCACCCACATATATATTGCTATTTACAAACAAAGTAAGATCAGCTATTTTGAAATTCAGTGATAATTCTGGTAACTGGATTAGGATATTCATCAAAGTGACAATAGACAATGTTTTTCATTCTTTATGGAAAATAAATAAAAAGCAGATAATGTGTACTGAATACAAGCAAGTTTCCTTTTTATTAGAAAATAAGACAAATTTCTTGAATGGACTGAAAGCAATAATGGAATCAGTTATAAAAGCTTCTTTTGTCTGAGATTTTATGGTGATCAAATTGGCATACGAAAACTCTGTAACTGATTTTGGCTAAAATTAGGGGAAATCCTGTGCAAATATTTGATAAATAGTATTAAATTCAAGGAAACAGAGCTTACTATAAATCCAAAGTGTAAGGGAAATGTAAAGAAATAGGTACATACATGTGGTGGCCTTCTAATGTTCAATCTTCCTTTTTAATTTTATATGATACGGACTTAATTTTTAAATAATCAAATAGTACCTGAAGAGCATAAATGATTGTTATTTTAACTGATTGCAACCAAATAAGAACTATCAAGCTCTTGGAAAACTGCAGAGGATTTGAGAATTTCCATGTCATGACAAATATACTAGAACACTGAATAAAAAAATTGACAGAAAAAAGAAGACCTTCATATTTATACTTTAGAGTAGACGATGTTTTTATCCTATCTGGCTTAAATCAGTAATTATGGGCAAGAAGAAAAGAAAAGTTATTGTTTACTATACAATGCTAGGTTCCAAGGTAATTTCATTAAATAAGGTTATATGTATTTGGTTGTTTTGAAAGAAAGAGGGAGATCAGCAGCAAAGCAGATACACTCAATTAAAGTAGTGATGGCTGCACTGTTAGAAGACCCAAAGAACCAAGCTGTGGATAAATCATTATAGAGAAAAATCTATCTATGTGGTTGTTAAGAGTTGCCTTTGACATAATCTATTTTGGGGTGTGTGTGTGTGTGTGTGTGTGTGTGTGTATTCTATTCACCTATTGTAAATAAAGCTATATAAAAATCAGGTTCGCCTGATACGCCAGTTGCGCCCCTTTCTGGATCATGACGCTCTACGCACGGTCACTCAAGCCCTCGTTGTTTCCCGCCTGGACTATTGCAACGCTCTCTACATGGGGCTCCCCTTGAGGTGCACCTGGAGGCTCCAGCTAATTCAGAATGCGGCCGTGCGGGGGATCCTGGGGGCCTCTAGATACTCCCATGTAACACCTCTCCTGCGTGAGCTGCACTGGCTGCCTGTGGCCTTCCGGGTGCGCTTCAAGGTGTTAGTAACAACCTTTAAAGCACTCCATGGCAATGGACCTAGTTATTTGCAAGACCGCCTCCTACCAAACACCTCCCTTCGACCAGTCCGCTCCCACAGAGAGGGCCTCCTTAGGGTGCCGTCGGCCAGACAATGCCGGCTGGCGACCCCCAGGGGGAGAGCCTTCTCTGTGGCAGCTCCTGCCCTCTGAAATGACCTACCCCCCGACCTACGTACAGTTGCGGACCTGCGCCTTTTTCGCCGAGCCCTGAAGGCCCATCTATTCTGTGCGGCCGGCCTGGCGTAGTTTGATTATGTTTTAGTGGGGGGTTTTGTATGGGTGTGTTTTTAGAACAGGCCCGTTATTTAATTTGATTTTAGAACTGCCTATATTTATCATGGTTTTTATTATCGCCTGTTCACCGCCCTGAGTCCCGTAAGGGAGATAGGGCGGTATATAAATTCAATAAATAAATAAATAAATAANGGGTGTGTTTTTAGAACAGGCCCGTTATTTAATTTGATTTTAGAACTGCCTATATTTATCATGGTTTTTATTATCGCCTGTTCACCGCCCTGAGTCCCGTAAGGGAGATAGGGCGGTATATAAATTCAATAAATAAATAAATAAATAAATAAATAAATAAATAAATAAATAAATAAATAAATAAATAAATAAATAAATATGCAATTTTTAAAACTGAGTGATGTGTGAATTTTAGCAAGATGTGTTTTTACACAATTTCATTCGTTTTGGTTGAAATGCACTAACCATTCTCAATTGCAACTAAGTACAGTTAAGCACCCTCATCCTTCTGTTTCTGCATTTCCAAGCTTGTCACGATGACAGAAAGTTTCCAGAATAACAGAGTTGGAAAGGACCTTGGAGGTCATCTAGTCCAACCCCTGCTCAAGCAGGAGACCCCATACCATTTCCGACAAATGGTTGTCCAGTCTTTTCCTAAAAACCTCCAATATTGGAACACCCACAGTTTCTGGAGGCAAGTCGTTCCATTGATTAATTGTTCTAACCATCAGGGATTTTCTCCTTAGTTCTAGGTTGGTTCTCTTTTTTGATTGCATAACTGACATAAATATATTTATTCTTATCCAGAACAAAACAGAAAGTTTATTACAGTCCAAAGCATAAATGCTCTATAAAAAGATTGACAGCACTGCTGTATTTTTTTTTTAATCATACAGAGTCTTTCAAAAATCACATTTTCCCCAGTTCCATCTCATATTCTGTGAGTAAGCCAGTGATGTCTTCTTTTTTTTTTCATTCTTTGTCTATAAAAATGCTGAAAAGCTCTCCCAAGATGGAAATGAGAGCAGGACATCTGTGTTTCTCCATTCTCTTCTGACTTAGTAATAGATGTAACAGAGGCCTTGTGAATGACTCTCTTGATTGGAATATATCAACTGTGGGATATATTCAAAAGAAAAAGTAGCCATAAAAAAGGAGAAAGAATTGTACTGTACGTTAAAAAATGTCCACTCCTGCTGAGAAATCTAGAGGAATGAACTTAGCAGCGCTACAGTAAGCATCTGGATTAAAATAAGACATCTGAGAGCTGGGAAGCCCTGGAAATAAGTAATGTTTGTGGAAGGTTTAAGAATAAATATTGCCATTTCATGCTAAACATTCAAGGCTCCCAGGGTGATAATTTCCAACCACCTCAAGGAAAGATGACCTCTTACTTCCCCAAACTTACTTTCATGTTGCTGTTACTGCTGATTTTCTCCAGGAAGGATAGAAAACAAGGGAGGGAAGGGCTGTTATCTCTTCAGTGTTATCCCGGGATGGTTTACAAGAAATGACAAAATAAGGCATAATAGAAATTCTGAGAAACCTGTGAGTAATCTGAGAAGAATGGCTCACTTTTTCAATAACCTTAAATGAGGGTAGAGAGGTTTTTTTTCCATATTTGGCTGAACAATGTATGTCAGGCATTCAAATCTAAAGTTTCCATTCTGGATAGATGGCTGTACAAGCAGTCCTCAACTTACAATCACAACTCAGCCCAAAATTTCTGTTGCTAAGCGAGACAGTTGTTAAGTGAATTTTGCCCCATTTTTCGACCATTCCCGCCACTGTTGTTAAATGAACCAGTGCAACCGATGGAAACTAATCAAGGAGAGAAGCAACCTAGAACTAAGAAGAAATTTCCTGACAGAAAAATTAACCAGTGGAACAACCTGCCTCCAGAAGTGGTGAACGCTCCAACATTGGAAGTTTTTAAGAAGAGACTGGACAGCCATTTGACTGAAATGGTATAGGGTTTCCTGCCTGAGCAGGGGGTTGGACTAGATGACCTCCAAGGTCCCTTCCAACTTTTTTTTTATTTTTATTTTTATTTATTATTATTATTATTATTATTATTATTATTATTATTATTATTATTATTATTATTATTATTATTATTATTATTATTATTATTATTATTATTTTGTCAAACTTTCAAATGCTCTGAAATCAGCCATATTTCTTCACTTTTTGGTTGCCAAAGCAATGGGAGGGGAGAAGATGCATTCTTTTAGTTTAGTCGAAAAAATAATTTTCTTGTGGTAACCAAGGTCAAGCAGCTTAAATGTTTGGCGGGCTAGAGCTACCATTAGGGAGTCTGCCAAAGGTGTTAATTGGGGATTGTGATTTATGACACATAAAGGGGTGGGGAGTTTAACTTTTACTTTGTAACCTTTTTTGGGGGGGTAACTTTCAGTCTTGGTTTCACCTATGTTCCTGCTGATATGTAGCCATTAAAAGTGTTCTTTGAGGAAAGCAATTGCCTCAGAGTTCTTATTTCTACTGGTCTCATCTATCGGAACCATGACACAGTTGTTCAGTTAGTAACACGGTTGTTAATTGAATCTGGGCTTCCCCATTGACTTCGCTTGTCAGGTCACAAAAGGTGACCACATCAACCCCAGGATACTGCAACAGTCATAAATATGAGTCAGTTGCCAAGGCTCTGAATTTTGATCCCATGGCGAAGGGGATGCTGCTGGAATGGTCGTGTGAAAAATAGTCATAAGTCACTTTTTTCAGTGCCGTTGTAACTTTGAACGGCCACTAAATGAACTTTGGTAAGTCGAGGACTACCCGTGGTGGTATTTTGCTATGTATATTTAACTTGAGGGAAAATAAAGACTTCAGTAGATAATATTCTCTTATCTGTAAACAGGATGGTTGGTAGTGAACTCGTTTTGCGTACTGAGAATCAGGGGATGTGAAATTGTTCATTTTCAGTTACAGCTGGCCTTTCCTAACCTGACCTCCCCCTAGATATATGAAGGTCAATATCTACAATCCCCAAACTAGCCCAGCTATTACTGAGAGGAGAAATCTATATATTTCAGAGGATGGAGAAGATTGTCCTAGATCAGGGATAGGCAACCTTGGCTCTTTTATGACTCGTGGACTTCAACTCCCAGAATCCCTGGGAACTGAAGTCCACGAGTCATAAAAGAGCCAAGGTTGCCTACCCCTGTCTTAGATAGACATATGCTCATACATAAAAGAGTTTCTTATATTCCAATAAAAATGTGAGGGTTTGATGTGTTAATATCATAGCTAGTTTAACCCTCACTGCAGGTAACCCTTGACTTACAATAGTTCATTTGGTGACCATTTTAAGTTACAATGGCACTGAAAAAAACTGACTTATGACCATTTTTCATACTCATGACTGCTGTAGCATCTGCATGGTCACGTGATCAAAAATCAGACACTTGGCATCTGACTCATATTTATGAAGGCTGCAATGTCCTGGGGTCATGTGATCACCTTTTGCAACCTTCTGACAAGCAAAATCAAAGAGGAAGCCAGATTCACTTAACAACCGTGTTACTAACTTAGCAACTGCTGTGTTTTACTTAACAACTGTGGCAAGAAAGGTGGTAAAATGGGGCAAAACTCATTTAACAAATGTCTCACTTAGCAACATAAATTTTGGGCTCAATTGTGGTCATTAAGTCGAACACTATTTGTACTATGATGTTCAATAAATGCAGAAAAAAATTCTAAGCTTGCCAGACTAATTTCTTTAGCAACATTTACTCATCCAACATAAGTGTCCGAGGAAAATCCTGCTGCAGTGTCCCTCTTTCATGAAATGAGGGGGTGAAGGCCACGGATATGGTTTTCCTGCTGCACTTTGGAATAGTCTTCCCCAAAAATATGGCTCATGCCCCACACTGGGCTTTCCGTAAACTTTTGAAAAGAGAATTATTTGGAAGATCTTTTGGGGTATGAATTGATGCTATCAGTTGCTAATTGGTTTATGTGAACCTGGATATGGTTGCCTTTGTTTATTAACAAATCTAAGGGTACTATGAACACTTTAATGCATTAATACAGAGATATTGTGTCCAGCCTTGGGTATCCTGTAGTTATAGTGGGTATTTGCTTAAGAATAAATACAGCAAAACAAAACACCTCCCAGTGTTACATTGGCTGAGTATTGGGGGAACAGTAATCCCATCATATCTGGTACATAGCAAGTTGGGAAAAGCTGGGGCAGATGGCAGAAAGATTTGCAAATATTCCATAGACTGTAATATATCTTTCTACTATGCCAGTTATCAATTCTGCCAAATTGAAGATTTCCAGGACAGAACTTGCAAGTGATGACTTTGGATTGCTCTAAGATCAAACTTAGAGTCAGTTATTGTAACTTTCCCAGATATTGACAGATTTGACATTCTTTGAGCAACCTATAATCCAAAGGCTGCATGAAGCCCTGGACAGCTAGTAATAATGTGAAACTTTTAGTAATATTATATGATTTATATACATTACACAAGTCTGTTCTTAAAGGTTAACATGCCCGATTGCTCTTAATTACTTGACATCCTATTTCAGAAAATCCCACAATAATTTAAGATTTATTTTAGTTCAATACAGGCAACAACTGAGCTTCTTTTAAAGTATTAAAAGAACAGTTGGCCCTCAGAACACTCATTGTATTCTCACTTAGAATTTAATGTGATGAATTATTGTCCAAATCTCCATATAGATGTGGGCTTTTTGTGCTTTAAACCTTCCCCTATCTGGAGCCCTCAAAGATTATTTTGGGACTACTGGCCCCAAAATACTGGAACTCTGATAACCACAGTTCCAACACATGGAGGACAATAGATTACAGGTAGTCCTCAACTTATGTCCATAATTGATCCCAAAATTTCCATTGCTAAGCAAAGCAGCGGTGAGTTGCGTCTCATTTTATAACCTTTTTTGTCACAGTTGTTAAACGAATCACTGCACTTATTAAGTGAATCACGTGGTTGTTAAGTGAATCTGGCTTCCCCCTTGAGTTTGGTTGTCGGAAGCCGGCTGGGAAAGTTACAAATGGTGATCACATGACCCTGGGATAGTGCAACTGTCATAAATACATGCCAGTTGCTAAAAGCTCAGAATAACAGAGTTGTAAGGGACCTTGGAGTCATTCCAATCCAACCCCCTGCTCAAGCAGCAAACCCTATACCATTTCAAGACAAATAGTTGTCCAGTCTCTTCTTAAAAACCTCCATTGTTGAAGTACCTACAACTTCTGGAGGCGAGTCTTTCCCCCGGTTAATTGTTCTCACGGTCAAGAAATTTCTCCTTATTTTTAAGTTGCTTCTCTCCTTGACTGGTTTCCATCCCTTGGTTTTTGTCCTGCCTTCAGCTGTAGAATAGGTTGACCCCCTCTTCTTTGTGGCAGCCCCTTAGATATTGGTCCCAAATTTTGATCACATGATCACAGGAATGCTGTAACAGTTGTAAATGTGAAAAATGGTCATTAGTGACTTTTTGTCAGTGCTGCTGTAACTTTGAACGGTCACGAAAGGAATGGTTGTAAGTTCGAGAACTACCTGTACCAAGAACCAGTACAAAATCTTGTGTGAGTGTGTGGCACACTGAGTCTCTATTACATTGCCAAAAAGTTGATGAAATTAGAGTTTAAAGTCTAGGAGATGTATCATAGGACTCCTTGCAAGCTTTCAGCGTAAACCTGCTTTTTCAGCCACTTGGCTACGTGACAAGAGCTTCAATTATCCAAATAGCTTCCCTTGCTATTCCCAAACACAATGCAAATGGTAATGAATACAATTCAATAAATGTCTAATATATGGATGTTTCTTTGAGGAAGACCTCATGTGATTAAGTGGTGACCTTATTATATTATTTTTTTTAAAAAAAAAGCATTCTAGACAATTGCAATATGAGCCAAGTGCAGAAAAATATACTGAATTTATTCAACTCTCTAGTCTAGTATACAGAAGATAACAGCTTCTTATTACATAAAGAAGTCAGATACATATTTCATCCTTTGCTTTTAATTTTTAAAAGAAACTGGTTTTAGACCATGCAATTTAAAACATGGACTTGGCAACTATGATGAATTATGCAAATAGATCAAATTAACACTATATTACTTTTGTAGCTGAGTCTGCTCCGCAGGAAATATAAGAAGAGCCTGGAATCTTGATGGGAGATGTGTGTCATGCAAAACATTCCAAGTTCAATTCTCTTTTTTTCCAACTCTAAAAATCTTGCTCAGCAGAGCTAAAATGGGCCTCTCTGAGTGAGATCTTGGAAATTCCAGATTCTATGGGAAAGATGAATTAGTATTCAACTAGTTTTTAAGAAGAGACTGGACAGCCACTTGTCTCAAATTGTATAGGCTCTCCTGCTTGAACAGGGGGTTGGACTAGAAGAACTCCAAGGTCCCTTCCAGCTCTATTCTGACTGATTGATTGATTGTTTGATTGATAGAAACTCCCTGTTGTGCTAACTTTGCTTTCCCAAGGAAGTGAGTAAGACCCTTCAACAGGTTCCTAATAAAGGGAAGGGAAGGGGGAAAGGTAGAGCCTGTGGGTGTTTAAGATATGATAGCTCAGTGAGGCGAACCTTTTAGAGACCAAGGGTCCGCCCCCCTGCCCCCCACACCATCTCTGCCCCACGGGCCACCCACCGCCTCCACGGCTACCGCAGATCGCCCAGGTGGCCCAGCAGCACCATGGTGGCCACGCCCTCTGCCCATGCCCCGCAGCATCATCTGCATGTGACGGGGTGAGGCTGGAGTCTTGTCCCCGCTGCCCAGCTGCCATGTCCTTGGCTGCGCTGTTTCATGTGGGCCGCTCCCGGGGGTGACTCTCCTCCAGGGGGCCGCGGGGGGAGGTGGGGCTGGGGCGATGGTGCGCGTTCCCAGAGAGAGGGCTCTGTGCCGCCTCTGGCACACGTGCCATAGGTTATCACCACCACTGTGGTAGCTGGATTTAGCCCAGGGGGTCCTCAGCTCTATGCAGAACTAGAAATCATGACAAAACAATATAACATCCCAGAAGCCAACCCGTACGTTAGGCTCCCTTGACAAAAATATATATGAAGTAATTCTTGATTTACAACCATTCTTCTAGTGACCATTTGAAGTTACAACAGCACTGAAAAAAGTGATTCAAACCAGTCCTCACACTTAAGACCGTTGCAGCATCCCCATGGTCATGTGATCAAAATTCAGGCAGTTGGTAACTGGCATGTATTTAAAACAGTTGCAGTGTCCCAGAGTCACATGACTGCCATTTACAACCTTCCCAGATGGTTTCTGATGAACAAAATTAATGGGAGAAGCCAGATTTCACTTAAGTCCCTTCAGTGATTCAACAACCATGGCAAAAAAATGTGGTAAAATTGGGTGTGACTCACTTAATAAGAGCCCTGCTCCCAATTGTGGTTGTAAACTGAGGAGTTAACTGTATAATCACAGAGATTCCTATCCTCCTATAAATTAGTCTTCATGAGACTTATTTAAACAACAGAAAAAGAAAATTAAAAAAAGTATTTTTCCCTTGCCATCTGCTACATCAAAAGTTTACCTCAAACAAAAAGCAAAGCCACCTATTTTGCATAGCTTTTCCACCACCAGCTATCAGACAAGTATGCAAATGCTTCCAGCTTCTATTGTACCCTACAGATATAACCTAAACAGGCTTGAAAATTGCACGCTTTCTTTCAGTTTTGAGTAATTAGATCGGAAAATTCTGTTCGCCCGAGCACAGAGTGCCAGTTATGAATCCTCAGGCATAGCTGCGAGTGGAAAACATGCAATTCTTGGATTTCCATTAGGCATTGTTGTTCTGTAACATCAGCATGCCTCTCTACGGCTACAAACATTGTGATAACAAGTCGCCTCCTTAAGTGAAAAAATATGCAGAGCATAGTTCTTTGTTTTGAACCTCCTCCTGAGGGGAGATAATCTGTCTTCCTACAAAAGACAGAGAAGCAACACACAGCCAGAGTGTGCTGTGCGCACTGTGTATTAAGAAAGTGCCAAGCTTTGCGTATCCATTAGTGTCCATCTTTAGGTTTATATTTGCTTACTACCCACTTGTAATATTCTGATATTTTGATTCAAACCAGAGAGCCTCCCTAAAGATATATGGAAACCAAATGAATTAGGACATTTCCTCCTGTCCTTTGTTTAAAGCTCAGCAGCAGAAGAAATGTTTTCTTTCTCTTCTTCTTTGATAGGTTTACATTCTAATGAAGTATTTTGCTGCATGCTGAGAAGTTCCTACAAGCAGATAAATCATGAGGTCCATTTTACCTCATGTAGCTAACACAGAGACAACAGCAGAACTATTTATTGCTTTGACTTCTATACCACTTCAGTCTAATTGACTCTGGGTGGCTTACACAGCCAGGTAATACAATCCAAACAAGCAATACACAAAACAGTAACACCTGTATCAATACACTGTCATCATCTCCATAGCTTCATTTCTAAGTACTGGCAGTCCTCGGATTATGACCAGCACTCAACGATCATTCGAACATACAACAAACCTCCCCAGAGCTACTTACAACATTTTTAAGGGTTTCAATGGACACACACACACACACACACACACACACACACACAGAGAGAGAGAGAGAGAGAGACATGTGATTGCATTTTGGGTGCTTGGCAAGTGGCTCACCTTTACGGTGATTTGCAGTGTCCTGTGGTCCCATCACCACAATGTTTGATGTTATTTGCTGATTTCTGGTTTTTACTTCTGGTTTCCAGCAAAAACACCCATTGGGGAAAATAGCTTAATGACTACATCGCTTGCTTGACGATTGCGGCACTCACTTAACAACCATCATAAAAAAGCCAGTCATAACTTTGAATCTAGTCACCTCCAAGGTCCTTTCCAGACCTATGATTCTGCGATTCTGTGATGCCGTGACTTACAACCGCAATGTCTTATAACCGTAATTCTGGGCTCAATTATCATCATAAATCAAGGACTGCCTGTAATGAGGACACATATTTAAATAGCTTACATGCTTCCTTCAATCCCAAATATTCCACGAAATGCCAGGTCTTAACAAGCCTCTTAATTATCCTTAGGGACAAGGTATTCCAGTGGAGAGGACTCAGTGGAGAATACTTTCTTCCAAGCCCCCTCCTGCTAAAGGTCTCTCAGCAAATACTTTCTGCTTATGAATTGCATGGAGGTAGATTTTACCTGGAATAGGTGGTCTCAAAGAATGGACAACTTTTACATGCAAGTGGACCAACTCCTCGGTTGAGAATTTAGGAATTTCACGTATCTCAAAAGTCACCTACTTTCCAGAACAGAGGCCTGCAATCTTTCAGGCTCGAGGACCGGAGGAAAGGAGAGCAGCTTCAAAATTGGTGTGCACTAGCAGCCCCGTTAGCACATGTGGCATGCGCTGGCACTGTGCGCATGCGTGAACAGCCACACACACCCATGGCAGCTAACCACCCGGGCTAGCAGCGCATGGACAAATGGGCTGTGGATGCCTGCCCCGTACTAGCATTCCTGTTTGTGCCCACTTGCATGCATAAACAGGGCCACGGGCGCTAGCTCGAGTGTGGGGGGGAAATGCACGCCCACACATGCGTGCATTGGCCAGCCGTTTCTGCAGCCCATTAGCCAAGAGCCCATGGCCCGGTCCCGGGATCATAGGATGGGGACCCCTGTTCTAGAAGACAAATATCCATCCATTTTGGTGCAGTGGTTAAGGAGTAAGGTTAGAAACTGGGAGATTATGAATTCTAGTCCTGCTTTAGGCATGAAGCCAGCTGGGTGACCTTGGACTAACCCCTCTCTTTTAGCCCTAGCAACCCACTTCCAAAAAAACCTTATCAAGAAAACTTCAGGGACTAGCCCACATAGTCACTAGGAATTAAAAACTGACTTGAAGGCGCGCACACACACACACACACACACACACACACACACACATATTCCTCCATGCATATGATTTCAGCACAGCTTTCTTCAGAATAGCCATCTATACAGGATGATGCCCTGATTCATTATTGCAATTCTATCACATGCCTGCTCATATTATGAGTCACCAGACTAAGTTCTGCACATCTTGCTTGGATTGTGCTTTCTCAAAGAGTCTGTTTTCTCATTCTAGCTGAACATTAACACAGTAAGTTTTAGTCCCTGATAACAAGCTGTTTTGCATTGTTCTATCAGAACAGAGCTGCAAAAATCTGGATGATCAATAGATAACAGCAAGGCCTTCATGTTCCCTGTATTCTTTTTCTATAACCTAGTAAATTATTGTGATTTTTGCATCCCCGATTTTGTAACCGTAGCTATATGAATTCTACTTAAATGTTTAACAGGTTGATTCTTCCATGCTAATTTACAATCTCCTACATGTCAACACAATAGAAGGAAAGTTAAATTCTAACTTTGAAAAGATCTCCAGTGGAATGTTTACACAGGAAGGGATAAATTGTAATTTAGCCCATATATAGTTCTCTCCCCCAAATATGTATGTGTGTATGTGTTTGCATATATACACAAAAGCA
This sequence comes from Protobothrops mucrosquamatus, assembly GCF_001527695.2. Lineage (NCBI taxonomy): Eukaryota > Metazoa > Chordata > Lepidosauria > Squamata > Viperidae > Protobothrops > Protobothrops mucrosquamatus. The sequence continues at coordinate 104,220 of NW_015388251.1, read as the reverse complement.
TAAAGTATAGTTTGGAGACACAGTAGTCAGAGTATATTTGAATTATGAGTTAAATTGGAGAAAGAAGTTACCACAGTCTGTCAACAAAGAGGCAAGACATAGAACAGAACCCTCTCTCTTCTAGTAGTAGGCAAGTAAGATAACAACTAGTAGCAAGCAAATGAAAGATGAGGAGGGGCAAGGCCAGGGATAGGCAATCTTGGCTCTTTTATGATTGGTGGATTTCAACTCTGGCTCAGGAATTCTGGGAGTTGAAGTCCACCAGTCATAAAAGAGCCAAGGTTGCCTATCCCTGGGCAAGGCTGATTGGAAGAATCAGTATGAGATTCTTGGTAAATTTGTTGGTTATGTAGAATAATTAAACGTGCAAAGAGTTCAATAATATTCATTGTCCTCTTTTTTATATATTGATCTTTTTTTCTTCAGAGGAATTTAGGAAATTCCTAGGCTTATACTATATGTCAATCAGTCTTGCATTACAGTATACTTCTTTAAGAGCATTTTTCCAGGATCTCCTATAGAGAAGAATATTTTTAACCAATCTGCTTCAGCTGTTAATGAAAGGATTACATCGGCAAATTTCTGCTCTGAAAATATACGTGACACAGTCCTATCGTATGAGAAAGCTCAACAAAGCACTTAGGACATCTGGTTAGTTCATCTCATGCTGGGAAGCTTCAGTAGACATTGAAGAACCTTGGTCAGAGATGGAACATATTACTTGAATGAGTAACACAGCAGTCCATCTTTCCAAAAGGCTAGCTTTCACTTGCCTCTATAGTTTCTTAAAATTGTAAGACAAGCCATTCTCAATAAAAAGAGAAAGAAAATAAAGCTAGTCCTTGAATTACAAACACAATTGGGACTGGAATCTCAGTTATTGAGTGAAGTGATCATTAAGCAAGATTGCCACATGACTGCTTCACTCAATAATCGCAATCCCAGCTCTCCCAGTTGCAGCTGTTAAGCAACTACGTGGAACATTTAATGCAGAGCTCCCCAACCTTTTGGGCACCAGGGACCGGTTCCGTGGAGAGAGGTTATTCCGCAGACCGGAGGGTGCATGGTTTTGTGTGCTGCCTGCATCCAGAGAATGGGGCTTTCCTTGTTTGTGTGGACCGGTTGCTGGCATGCTGTGGACCGGGGGTTGGGGACCCCTGATGTAATGACTACAGCAAAAACACAGCCTGCCAAATGAGGGCAGGCAGACCCCCTCCATGTACAGAAGGGAATTCCTGCCATGGACTGCAGAAAAGAAGCTTGGATCTTCAGGATCAAAGCTTTGTTTCTGCAGCCCACCAGAGAAGTTCAGCTCCCTTTTGAGCACAGAAGGATGCAAGTGCGGAAGGGAAACTCCTACAGCAGGCTACAGAAACAAAGGTGGAGCCTGAAAATCTAAGCTTCATTTCTGAAGCCTGCCAGAGGATTTCTCTTCCTCTCCATGTGTGGAAGAAAACCTCTGTGCTTGGTTGCCAAAAAGGAGATGGGATCGTCAAGGTTTGAGTTCTGTTTCTCCACTCTGGAGGCCTTCAGTTCCTCCATGGGCAAAGAACTACAGTCCTCCTTCAAAGGACCTCAGAAACAACAGGACTCAAGACTACCAAGATCTGACTTCTGCTTCTGCAGCCTTGAGGGAGGAGTTCCCCTCCCCTCAACAGGCAGCCCCTTCCCTCTTACCTTTGAGAGTGAAAGGACTGCCTGCAAAAGGGAGCGGGGAATCTCAGCTTCTGGAAGATGGCACAAAGCCCGAAAATCAATACTAATATTAATATATTAATATTAATCAGAATAGAGATGGAAGGACCTTGGAGGTCTTCTACTCCAACTCCTTGCTCAAGCAGAAGACCCTATGCCATTTAATAATAATAATAACAATAGTAAAGATGAAAGGGACCTTGAAGGTCATCTAGTCCAACGCCCTGCTCAGGCAGGAAACCCTATACCATTTTGGACAAATGGCTGTCCAGACAGGTGGCTGTCCAGTCTTTACTTAAAAACCTCTGGTGATGAAGCACCACAACTTCTGAAGGCAAGCTATTCCACTGGTTAATTGTCCTCACTGTTAGGAAGTTTCTCCTTAACTCCAGGTTGCTTCTCTCCTTGATTAGTTTGCATCTGTTGTTTCTTGTCTTGTTTTTGGGTGCTTTGGAAAATAAATTTATACTCCCTCCTCTTCTTTGTGGCAGACCTCAAATACTAGAATACTGCTATCATGTCACCCCTAATCACTTTCTCTAGACTAGCCATACCCAATTCCTGCAACCGTTCTTCATGTGTTTTAGTCTCCAGGGCTTTAATCATCTTATCCCTGCTTTGTCACTCCACAAGTTCTCTTCAGAGCAACTCCTGAGCTGGAACAGAGAGATGGAGCAGGGCTCTTTGTGATTTCCTATTTTATTTCCATAGCCCAGTGCACAAGTTCCCTTCTGCTCACTGAGGGGAGATGAATTTGTGCATTGGGCTGGACGCTGGAGAGATGAGGTGAGGATCCTAAAGATCCAGGCTTTGTTCTGCATCCCAATGAATGATTCCTGTCCCTGGGGAATTCTTCACTGGATAGTGGCTGATTGCAACCTTCCCTGCCGGCTTCCCCATTGACTTCCTGGGGAAGCTAGCAGAGGAATTGCAAATGGCGGACCATGTGATCACTGGTGCCTGGCAACTCATTGTAAACAGGTTGCCAAGCACCCAGATTGCAATCATAGGACCATGGGTGTAAGGAGTGATGTTTTACACTGCCAAACTTTCCAAAAACATCACACTTTTGAACATTTGTTAAACAAGCAGTCATAAGTTGAGGGCTACCTGTAAGGCAGGGTGAAATACTGATAGTTAAGCAAGTTTTCTCTCAGACCCTCCTTTCTGTCTGTATATTTTAAAATTCCAAATCCTATTCAAGTGTAATTGACTTACTTTATAATTCCGTGTTGCTTTCTCTTGCCAATTTCTTCTTTGGTTTGATAAGAAGACATTTGACTGCATGATTTAAAAAGAGTTTTTTTCCCCCATAAAGACTTCTTTCTGTTCAAAAGTAGGTTTTTCACATCTATTCACTTTATTTGCACAGTTATGCACAGTTCATTTGAATTAACAGCAACAGCCTTTGGGCAGGCTGCTTAAAATTCCCCCGCTGGGGTTTAACCCATGCCAGCCTTTTGAGATAGGCAAAGTCAAGAACCAGCAATAGTAAGGATTTCAAGAATGCCGTGTGGTGTTGTACAACACAATAACAAAATGATTTGAAATCCTATCAGGATTTTTCTTTGCTTCTTCTTATACCAAAGAAAATACAAGTTTAGGTTACTTTGACTTCCTCATTTCCAGGGGCCAGGTCTCAAGTCCGTAACAACTGACTTTATTTCAGCCTATTGTAATTCTTTTCCTTCCTCCCCTCCCCACTTCCACTTTTTTTGTTTTGTTTTGTTTTGTTTTGTTAAAGAGCTGCCCTCAGAAGAAAAGTTTGAGCTTTGGAAAAGTGGCCTTGCTTCTGCTTTGTGAAGCAAAGTGATTCTCTTTGTCAAGATGAAAATGTGTCCCATTCTTCTCCATTTGCGTCACCTTAAAGCCTTGGCCATCAATTCCAACAGCCAATCAGAAGAGGCTTCTATATATATCTGCAGAGTTACTGGAAGAGGTTTCCACAGAGAGGCAAAACGAAAATGAATTCACCCCGAAAGGGGGCTGGGCTGCTTCTCTTCTGAAGTTCAGCTTAGCCTTAGAGAAAAACCGTTGATAGAGAAAATCCATCTCTCTCCCTGATAAACGTCAGATCACATATTCTAACCTCAAGGGCCACAGCAAGCTTGGCATAGCGTCCCAGGGGCCATGCTTCAAAGTGGGTAGAGCCAGGAGGCACTTTAGGAAGAAGACAGCTTTGGCCTTAGTGGGCTCTTTTCGTAACATGCAAACTTTGCCTCCTTGAAATGCCTATGCACCCATGGGAGATTTTGTGCTGCTTCAGCTCGGTTGCTCCTTCTATATATATATCGAGCTGCAGTAAACGTTGATGCCAACTCTCTTGCTGCTGAGTCTCAAGATGAGCTCCAGGCAGGAGCTTGAAGCAGAGTAGTAGCTGCTTACTATGGGTCCTTTCAACTGGATGCGAACCCGGTTTATTGCCTACCACTGCTGAAGTTTGAAGATGTTGCTTTCTTATTCAACTGCAGCCTGCCTTCTCTCCTCTCCTGCTCTCCCCTATACCCCTCTGGGTTGGTTTCTCTTTCCTATGCTGAAGACACGGGTGGAGAGCGAAGTGAACTTTACCTGGCTGGCTAAAAACATCGATATATTCCTGTAAAAATCAAAATGTGGCTGAACTAGGCAGTTGTGGATGCTATTATGCCTGTCGAAGAGATGAGTGTAGCCGAACAACTGGCTGGGGTGCCAGAGTGAAAGCAAATGAGGTGGATTTATGCTTCACTCAACAGGCTGGGGAAGTATCAGTGGGTTTCCTAGCCTCCTAGCCTTTTGGTGAGGGGGAAATCAGCTGAGGTTGAGGAAAGGGGGCTATTTTAGCCATTTCAGTGCTGCAGTCTTCCCAGTGTACCAGGGTGCTTTCAGCCATATCTTTTTTTCCCTTCACACTTACAATTCTGCATTGATTAAGGAACTGAATATGGCTCCTTAAAAAAAACCCCTCTAATTAGTGGATTGTTGGCCCCAGCCATTCTGGGAACTACAGAACAACTGGTGGGCCACACTTTTTGTACCTCTTCATTACACAATGACCTTCACCCAATCCAAATGTGCACTGAGTTCGCATCACTCTATACTTGGACACCTCCCCTAAGCTGAATCCTTGTGAGCTTGTCAGGTAATATGGAGCTGCTTCAGTTTCTCCTACTCATTGTTATTAAAAGGAGGACATTAAAAAAAAAAAGTGGGGAGGGAATCAGTTAGCAAAAAGCTTAGAGAAAATAAACTCATTTAAAGATACATAGCTCAATCAGGCAGCTATTTAAAGAACTCATTTCGCTCCTTGATAAAGATAACAGGGGAAAATAAAAAAGACTCTGCAAAAAGTTTTTCCCTCCACTTTTTAATTAGTGTCTGCTTAATTCCTAGCCAGCAAAGTACGTCATAAAAGAGTTTCTCTTCTAAGTCCCTAGAAAGATGTGTGCAACCGAGACTGATTCAGAAAACTGTGAAATCCTCTCCTGGCAAAATTCCTGCAGACAGAGCATTTAACCATCCCCAAACTCACCACACAAGAATCCAAGTTGGTGATTCATGTTCTCATCATCATTTGTTGGTGAGAAGCAGAGCCCAACTCTTTGGTCAAAGGACCAGAGATTCTGTTTTGCTTGCAAATCAGATCATCTTACGTTTTCTGCAAAAAATGAAGCCAGTATGGCCAGCCTTCAATTCTATTCTGCAGTGCCTAGGGCCAAATGCATCTAGTTTTTCATGAGAGAAGTGACTTGTCTTCTGATTCAGTAACAGTACAAAACAGTTGGAAGGTATCTTGGAGGTCTTCTAGTCCAACCCCCTGCTCAAGCAGGAGAACCTATTATCTTGAACAAACGGCTATCCATTCTCTTCTTAAAAACCTCCAGTTTTGGAGCACCCATAATTTCTGGAGGCCAACCATTCCATTAATCAATTATTCTCACTGTTAGCAAATTTCTCCTTGGTTCTAGGTTGGATTTCTCTTTGATAAGTTTCCATCCAATATATCTTGTTTTGTCCATTGGTGCTTTGGAACATAAGGTTGTGTATGACCATATTACCTTTCATATTCCATATTACTTTTATCCTACAAGACTCAACTATTATTTCTTGCCCCCACATTTTATAGTCCTGCTTTATTTCGTGATACCTATTTTAGAAATCTCAACTCCAACATGCCATTTAATTTGCAAAGTCACTTTTGGAAATCCCATTTATCAATACTGGGCTTTAATGCTTTTAAGGCAGTGTATTATTAGTCTACAATGTCTTGTTTTCTGGCCAGTGTAGATGTGAGATGTAAGTCCTAAGGTTGGAAAATTTAATGTTAAGTTTCCTTTGGAATGCCTGCCAGATTTGGGTTGCAAAAGTCTCAACAAGCATTAGATGACAGTAATGAGATTTCTCCAACCTGACCTAAACCAGAAAAGGTAGCCATACCCCGTAGCAGTTTTTACCAAAAAGAAAAAGAAAAAAGATAATTCTTACAACATGCTAACAAAAATAAGATTATGAATAAAAACAGCAACTACAATGCTAGTAATGATAACATTATTATAATCTGGGAAATAAAAGGAACATGTTCCTGGTGTCAAAATAGTAACAAAGATTGGAAAGCTACTTCACAAAAGAAGAAGGCTAGAGTTAGATTCAAGAGATTTGATATGACTTACCAGATATGATTAAACACTTGTTTGAATATGGTTAAAAGAATAGATAAATTATGGATATGAAGGGGCCCTCAGTAAGAGGGATAAGATATACAAGTAGTACAGTATTCTTTATAATATATGAAATATAAAAATATTGGGATGGTGTATGTGAATGAAAAGTTTGGATATTTAAAGGCAATTAACATTGAGAAAATTATGACTGATAAGAATGGTTTGAATTCAGAGGAGAAATTAAGCTTAAATAAGAATCTTGAAAACAGGATATATAGTGACTTAATAAGATGACTTTTATAAATACAATTGAAACATAAGAGGACCAGAAAAGATATTATATGCTGATGTTATTGTTATTTGTATAAAGACAAGAAAAATGTTTATATCCAACCTTGTATGCATTGAAAGTATTAAGAATTACATTTGCTTAACAGATTGATTATGGAATTATAGAAATTAATTACTGATTGTTTTTTAAATATATGAACCCAGAAAACACACTGTTTATTAAGCACTGAAGATTGTTATTGTAAAGAAATCAATAAAATATATATTTAAAAACAGTAACAAAGATGATCTAGGGAGAAAATTCCATAAACCTGTTGTAGATTTAATAAAGATCTCCGTTCTGTAGGAAAGGGTTCTGGAAGAGACCATCAGAAGAGGATCCCAGATTTTGAGACTCTAGAAAGAGTGCAGAGAAGAGCAACAAAGATGACTAGGGGCCTGGAAGCTAAAACATATGAAGAAAGGTTGCAGGGTATGTCTCGTCTAGAAAAATAAATGACCAGGGGTGACCTGATAGCCTTGTTCCAATATTTGAGGCACTGCCGCAAAGATGGGGGGGGGGGGGTGTCAAACTATTTCCGAAAGCATCAGAAGGCAAGACAAGAAACAATGGATGGAAACTAAGCAAGGAAAGAAGCAACCTAGAATTAAGAAGAAATTTCCTAACAGTAAGAACAATCAACTAGTGGAACAGCTTGCCTCCAGACATTGTGGGTGCTCCATTACTGGAGGCTTTTAAGAAGAGACTGGACAGTCATTTATCTGAAATGGTATAGGGTCTCCTGCTTGAGCAGGGGATTGGACTACTAGATGACCTCCAAGATCCCTTCCAATTCTATTATTCTATGTTCAATAATAATAATAATAATATATTGGTTAAGGCACCAGGCTAGTAGAGACCATGAGTCCTGCTTTAAGCACAAAATCAACCTGGCCCATTCCCTCTCTTTTAGCTCTAAGGAGGAAGTCAAGGGCAAACTACTTCTCAAAATCCTGCCAAAAAACCTGTAGCTACTCTTCCATTCAGTCACCAAGACTCAGTACTGACTTAATCACCCACCCACCCACACAAACACACACACACACACACACACACACACACAGAGAGAGAGAGAGAGAGAGAGAGACTCTATCTGGTTCTTTGCTTGTTTATTATGATATGTCTTTGACACATGGTAACTGCAGTTATTGATCAGCTGCCCAGATCAAAATGTCTGTTTTATGGTCAAGAAAAAAAAATCAGTTAAATTATTGCCAGTTACTTTCTGAATTTCTTGTTAAATAACACAAGCATTTCTTCTTGAATGCTGATTTTAATTAAGAAAACCTAAGTTGAAATAACTTAAACAAAGTTCCAGTCACAAGAAAAACAGTCAAAAGTTCCAGACAGGAGTTTTGTCATTCCCCAGAAATCCCTTGAAGAGCTGAAATGGCACAATAAATTTTTTTTAAAAGAAGAGCTTCAAACAGTGAAATACTTTTCAAGCTGCAAGCTGCAATTGATCCAAAACTGAATGGAAGTGTATTTCTGAATATATAGAGACTGGACAGAATAGAGACACTGTTTCCTTGGGATTGTTACATGATATTCAGAAAGATTGCGATTGGTTAAAGCCAGATAAAATTCATGCCAATAATTACACCAAACAGGGTTGTCGTCAGTAAAATATCCACAGTATTAGTTACTATGGTTGTCAGAAATCAACCGTACAACTTTCCAAAAGACAGTATCTATGAAAATTGTTTTCGCAATTATGTCATGATTATAAATTATGCCTTTGCACCCGTCCTTCATAAAAAGTGGATTACAAAGTATCTGGATACTTTTTTGCAAGTTATTTTCCTTTCTCTGCCTTTCCAGCCACAGATTTTAAGGCAAAGGGAGAAAAATGCAATTGGAAAAGAGAAAAGAATAGAAAAAAGAAAAGAAAAAAAAGAAAGAAAAAGGCCTAGTTATAATCCCCTAATATTATTTCAAACTTCAAAGCGTTTATGGATTTGCAAAATCGGAATACAAATTGGAATTCTGTTACCGGCCCAGGCTAAACTGGGGTTTAATTTCATAAGCAAGAACAGGTGAGGGAAAACTCCACACCCCGAGGGATGAGAGTGAAGAATGACATAAAGAAAGAAGGAAACAGGAGGGGGAGGAAGGGAGGGAGAGCAAGAAAGGGAAACTTCCCTTAATGAGAAAAGTCTGATGACTGAAGCAAACAGCAAATGCTTACCGACACCCCCCTGGGGTAGACAGCAAGAGGTAGCTTTAAAAAAAGAAAACCAGGCAAGCTGAAATCTTTGTCACTTGGAGAGCAGAGCTATTTTAACCAAAGCCTGATTGTAGCTCATGGGAAATACTGAAGCTCGATTTCAATAATCCCAGTGACAATGTTCAGTGACCATAGGACATTAGGAGTGTGGGTTTTAGATGTGGAAGAAGTCTTAGAAAGAAATCCATTTAAATATCCAGTAGTGTCCATAAAGATAGATAAGATAAGATAAGATAAGATAAGATAAGATAAGATAAGATAAGATAAGATTTATTGTCATTTTTATACTGTGGGCACAATGGCACACATCAAAAATGAAATTTAGTTGCCCGCTCTCAAAGTGAAACACATACATGACACACACCTAAACATACTATGAACAACATATGTATAGACCCACATCCCTACATATACGTAGGAAATAAATATTAAATATTGTCCATCTTGAATATATAATGGAAGGAGGAAGCTTGAGAGTTCGCAAGGTTAATGCTGCTATGGAATGAAACTCGGGCTGAATCTGGATGTTCTGTTTCGGATACCACGAAGTCTCCTCCCAGAAGGTAACAAGGAAAACAGGTCGTGAAGAGGATGTGTAACCTCTGTACTTTGCCCTAATGTGGAGAAATGTGACTTTCGGGGGGGGAAAAAATCAGCAAGCAATATGGATTCTGCATAGCAGGATAAGAAGGGGGGAAAAAAGGGACATTTCTGATGTTTATAATCTACCTACTTTCAACGGTTTCTAGATGCCTGTTGAAGTCCGTGCTTAGACAACAGAGGGACAGAGAGCAAAGGTGATCACTTGACAATACCATGATATAAACAGGAGCAACTGGACTGAAGTTTCTGAAACCCAGAAATTTAATGACTGGAGTCAAAAGAGGAAAAAGAAACATTACAACATTCATAAGATGGGGCTTAAATCGCTGCTCAGTACAGGATATTCTTATTGCTATATATCTCATTATAGGTAGTCCTTGACTTACGACCACAATTGAGCCCAAATTTTCCATTGCCAAGTGAGACATCTGTTAAGTGAGTTTTGCTCCATTTTACGACCTTTCTTGCCACAGTTGTTAAGTGGAACACTGCAGTTGTTAAGTTAGCGACACACTTGTTAAGCGAATCTGGCTTCCCCATTGACGTTGCTTGTCAGAAGCTCAACAAAAGGTGATCACATGACCCCGGGACACTGCAACCGTCACAAATATGAGTCAGTTGCCAAGCATCTCAATTCTGATCACATAACCATGGGGATGCTGCAAAGGTGTGCGGGAAATCAGCCCCCCAGAGAAGGAAATATTAAAAGGGCAGAAAAATATATTTCCTCCTAGGATCTTAAAGAGGCAGAAAAGCATGTCCAGTTTTTCTTAATAGCCCCAAGTCTGCCTCCCCCAAGCAGAAACCAGCTCTATAGAAATACAGATGCAGACCATTCAGGAAAGTTGGAGCTAGAAGCTTAGGAAGACAAAGACACCCAAAATCTACATACCCCACCCAAAGTCTAAGACAGGACATAATAGGATTAACTCACGGATCCCAAAGAGACACAGGTCAAAATACATGACACAGGAAATACAAAGCCTCAAACAGGAACAGGAAATAACCTCCAAACAAAAGGCTCCAGAGGGTATAAAAACCCGCTCCCTACATGTGCTGAGCCCTTTTCTTTCCTCTTTCCTGCCAGAACCATCTTTCTGTCTGGCTCTTCAATAAACTGCAACCTTCTTTCTAAAGCAGCCGCCATGTTGTTTATCCCCGGCTTGGACTGGACCATGATGAAGACTTTTCTTTCAACAGGTGTAATTGAGAAAAACAGTAATAAGTCACTTTTTTCAATGCTGTTGTAACTTTGAACGGTCACTAAACGAACTGTTGTCAATTGAGGACTACCTGTAGAGCAATCCCACCATAATAAAAATTATGGAATAATAATGACAATGAAAATAAAGATGTAATTCTTTAGTTCCCGAAAGCCGAGGACCCCACTACCTTTTCTGTGGTCCTTGTCTCTTTCTCTGTCTCTATTGAGGCTTCTTTGTTCCCTTGACTGTTATCGTCAGTAGAACACAGCAGAGGTTTAAGAACAGAAATAAATTGGCAGGACCAAATGCCAGGCTGTCTTATGAGCAAGCTACAGTGATCTCAACAACATAAAATGCTAAATCATCAAACACTGTTTATAAGGCACAGTACTTGAATTCACCCATCATCTCATTCCCAAAATTACACTTAAAGGGAAATATGAGCCAGGGCTTTCTGCTAAAATGATTAGTCCAGCCAAACTATCACAGCAGGACTTTCTGATAAGCTGACTTGAGATACAAAATGCTCTGTTTGTTTTTTTTTCCTGGCCTGAAAATGTTGCTTTCTCAGTGTGTTTGTGTAACTCAATCTCTGCCAATCTGGTGGCTTCCACAAGGTAATCTCCATCAACTACAGACAGCACTGCCATTGGTTGGGGAAGGACCGTGTGGCATAGGCTACATGTTCAAACAATAAAGGAATAAGCTACAAGCCATGTAATTTTATCTCCAACTTCCCTTGTGTTAGATGGCAATGGAATATATATATATTTTTTAATCTGCAATTGTAAGGACAATATTTGCAACTTTACTCATAGACTCCCCTCTGGGCCTTTCAATTAATTACTTCTTGAGTGACTTCTGGCTGGATTATTTTAATTTTGAATTAATTTCTATTTTGATTATCAAGACTGCCAACAATGCCAGCAGGCAGAGTTCAGAAGTGTACGTATGTCAAAAATTATCTACATAGACCAGAAAGGAAATAATTATGCAAAATCCATCCTCAACAAGACTTATCAGCTCTCTACCCTGGGCAGCTGATGGTTCTTTTGAGTCTGTTGAAGATATTGCAATCTTTCTCTTCTCCCCTGTGTTGGCCATAATCTTTGCTCTCCATCCTGTGCTACATTCACACAGACAAACCCTGCTCTTTTCAAAGAAGGAAATACGCTGAGTAGAAATGCAGGGGCAACTGTTTAAAGGTTGGGAGCAGGCAAAGTAGCCTTACCAAGAATCTCTCTCTTTTATACTGGTTCAAAGTGTGGAAATGCAATTTTCAGAATCCACAGAGATCCAAGAGGTGAAAATGGTTGAAACAACATTTGAAAAACTTCTAAAACCAGCAATAAAAAAGGACAGAGGGAGAGAGAGAGAGAGAGAGAGAGAGAGAGAGAGAGAGAGAGAGAGAGAGAGAGAGAGAGAGAGGAAGGGGGGAAGGGATCTAGCTATTTGAAAGGATTCCTGTGGTTGCTAACTCATGATTTTTATTATGGATACAAATTATTGTCATCATGAGCAAGGATGTCTAGTGTTTACATATTCCTGTTGTATGCAAGACTGTTCTGTCCTCCCCTCTCTATTGCACAGAGAGATCAAAATTGTTTCGATTTACATTATCGCTTGTCTTGAGATGCAGGACTTGGAATCCAGGTTTTACTATGAGTTCTTTCCCCCTTTATTAAGTGTTCTTCTCCTTTTTCATTTACTGCAACCTTTTATTTATTCTATTGTACATATATTCTAAATTTAGTTAGCATCTAAAAATGCTAAAATTTAAAGTTGAAAACTTGTCATTATTGAATAAACAACACAGCAAGCTTTTGTTTTCATATACCGTAATCACACATGCCACATTTTTTTTTTAAGTTAGATTGTATGCAAGACAGACACTTCTGCTAAGGAATTTGGGGTAATTAAAAAGAGGCAAAATTATGAGCTGTTTAATTCACCATGTTGTAGCCAGCTGTGAACTGGATTTTAATTTATTTTTTTATTGTGAAACCTTCACCAATGACTTTTGATCAATGACCATGACACTAGCAGAATCTAGCAAGAGTTGTATTTTATTATATTGGGGGGAGGGGAGGAAATGTGTGCCTTTGCATTAGTGTAGACTCCTGGCACCAACCTAAAAACTAATCCCTGCAATTTTCTTAACAAGATTTTTGAGAGGTGGCTGGCGGTTAGGCTAAGAGGACTAAAATTTAATAAATCAATCAATAGGGAGGGACTGGTCCAAAGTCATCCACCTGGCTTTGTACCTAAGACAGAAGGAAATGTACAACAGAGTGAACCATATACCTCAATAGTTGAGATAATATTTCTTTAGTTCATCCTTAAACCAAAAGACAAAACAATTAAATGCCTTGGGATCTGCACCAGCTATTTAAGAACCTTTCGTACCATTTGAGAAAAAAAGGAAATTAGGCAAAGGCACTAAATTTGATCATATAATGCTTTTCTTCACAGTATTCCGTTTGTGTTTTTATTACCTTATTTTGATAGTTACTTTTTGTTTCCTGTACATTCAGAAAGTTCCAATTTTCAGCTTGCATCAATGCTTGTTTCTTGGCTGTCTTTTACATAATCAGCCACTCTATGCTTTTCTTCTTTGACATTTTGTTTGACTCGAAGTAAACCTTTGCTTCAATTTCTATGGGGCAGTTATAATCTATAAATATCACGATGGGGATGTAATGAATGAATAGCCTTCATTTTTCTTTTCTTTTTTTTCCAATCCAAACTGTCCAGTTTCGCCTGTTAATAATTAATAATTAATAATAATTAATTAATAATTCCACCAGTGTATCGCATTACAGGCATGGCTCAGATAGTGATGGCTTTGATGGAGTTTCACCTGTTCAATTTTTTCTTTAGCAATTTGCTCACTCTTTGAATGTGTTCTTCAATACTTGTCCATGCTTGATGTTACTCAATTGCATATTATAAAGTAATACTATAAAGACCAACACTTTTTAGCATTTTCTATCTTCTTTGGATGATGTACTGTTATTATTGTTCTTTTGGTCATAAAAATGCAACTGTCTTACCATTCATTTCCATCTTGAAAACCCAATAAACTATAACTTACTATTTGTAACTCTACTGTAAGTGCTGTTGGATGATAAATTCATGTGACAACGCTTATTTTAAAATATGCTTTTCTTTTCATTTGTTTTTATCATGCACAGACATTTTATATTGTACAATTCACTCCATGGAAGGAATGTATGGTTGTACTTGAAATTTTTGGTTGCAATTCAAAGCCCTTAGCTGGGAGTTGTTTCCATGTCCTTTGGAGGTACTATTTTTCAAGAAAACATGTGTTCCGTGTCAGTATTGTTGCAGATGTTAGCAAAATAGTTGGAGGAAAAGTGACAAAGGAGGTGGGAAATTGGGGTGAGAAGAGAGGAGGTTTTATGGCTCTTTTTGCCTGGGGCATCTCGAAACCTCAAAATGACCCAAAATCACCTCTGCTTACTTTAATAGGTATCATTAATCAATAGTTCCACCCCATGAGAGGCAGATGGAGATAAAAGCTAGCCAGGAACAGCCATAAAATGCTCTTCAAAATGCTTAAGATCTAAATCCCTTTGAAGCTTTCTCCTAGGTTTTCTACATTTGGCTTTTTTTAAAAAAACTGACAGTTGTTGCTTTCTTTCTTTAAAAGTTACCTTCTTGCATATATTTACCCCAATGCCCAAATGCATGTTTATTCTACGTTGTGAATCACTAAAGATAAGTGAAATAAACAAAGCCATTAAAACACAAACCAAAGGATTGCAGATGAAATCTGTTCCAGTGGGGGTTTTTTTTTGGGGGGGGGGTTCACAAGTTCATAATTCATCAAAGTTAACATCAGGAAAATGTTTGTCACAGTACAAGATTTAGTTAGAAAAGGCTTATGTTTGCTATTTGTTAACAGTTTTATTGGAAAACATCTTCAAGTTCCTATGAACTTGCAATTACAGCAAGAGTTTGTTTAAGAATTGATTTTCATACATATGTTGAATGGATTCCTGCCCGGATGAGACACTAAGGTTATAGCAGGGATTGATGTAAAGTATACAAGATAAAGCAGCATCTATAAACTTGGCACAGATCAAGCAAACTTATGTTAGACAAATCTGGCCATCTTGCCTAATATCAGTATCAGAGAATCTTCTGATGCTTTAGAGCCTAACACTTTATTATGACATTATCTTGTGTGGGTTTAATGGCAAATGAGCTTGAAGTAAGGTCTGTCTGCCTGCCTGCCTGCCTGCCTGCCTGTATCTATCTATCTATCTATCTATCTATCTATCTATCTATCTATCTATCTATCTATCTATCTATCTATCTATCTATCTATCTATCTATCTATCTCCAGGAGAAAGGAAAGCGATTCAAAAACAGCTGACAAGATTACCCAAAACAGATAGTAATAAATTATAAAATAAATAATTTGAATCCATATAATCCATCACAAATTTTCTGGGCTATTTACAGCAAAACAAAGATATCAGCAAAGATACAAACAAGGTTTCAATTTTGGAAGACATAGAAAAATACCCCCAAACCCCTTCCCTGCATGCTAGATGAAATGTTACAATGCTTCTGGATTTTCTATATGTAATACAATGTATGAAGCTGTATTTTTCTATACTGTTTAATTGACAATTTCTCCAAACAGTTCTAACCCAACAGAGTTTTGCTTTGATTGTTGAGGCTCTACCACCCAAGATCCTTTTTTAAAAAAACTCATCCCAACCATATAGGTCACCTCTAGTTCAGAGGTATCACTTCTGATCCTAATCAGCCATGACTAACCACAGGCAATATTTTGCAAACCTACTGCTTTTGAGCAATTCTGTTCTGCTAAAAAGCTGAGCTTTGAACCTTATTGTGGACTTCCCTAGCATCCTGCAACCAGACCCTAAAGTAGAGCTTCTGATAAAGTTGATCTTGGGGTAGGTTGAGATCAAAGGTACTAGCTTGTTTTCCTGGTTGCTCCAAGATTATGCTATGATGAATCATTTCCGTACATGTTTGTATTACAGACATAGCTCTCCAAAACACAAATTCTCTTACACATTTAATGATTTTCTCCTTTTGCCATTTTAAAAAGTATTATCACAGCAGATGCCAAATCTTGGCGGATTGTAAAAAGAAAGGAGGAGGAAGAGGAGGAAGGGCAGGGGGAGGGGAAGAGGAGGGTCAGACCTGGTCAGCGCTTGGATAAGATGCCACCAGGAAATCCCTTGACTGGTGAGCCACAGAAGCATCCTGGGAAAAAGAGAGACCACTTCTGAATGGCTGCCAAGAAATCTGTGTGAGTATACCGAAGCTGCCACGAGCAGATGCAGTCAAATTGAGGAAGCCTTTATTTAGTTTTCTGAAGAAGCTCTTAGACATGACAGAGCTTTGAGGGAAGTGCATGCAGTCTCAGGATTTTTTTAAAAAAAAATGAATAAGAGCCCTGACATATATGATTCACATTTTATATCATCCTTTCCAAATATGTTGGAGTTTGCTACTTCTGTCATTGCCAGCCAATAATGTAAACTGAGGTAAAGACATTATGCTGGTATCAGTCTGTACACTCTCTTTGACCTTTTTTTTGACTGCAGTGTGGGTGAGTGAAGAAAGCAAGAGAAATGAAAGACAGAGAACAACCAACTATTTGAAAGAACTCCAGGATGCCGTCTTAAGAAAAACATAATTCAAAACTAACCCTCTCTTTATGTTTGCATAATTCTTCTGAGGATAATGATAATTTGTGCTTGATTCTTGAAGACAACTACAGCAACCAACATCTGCCAGAAAGCTCTATAAACCGAAGTATCTATTGGTGGTGTGGAGACTGATGAGGAAAACACAGAGGAATGACAAATCTGCAGGCACTTTTTACTGTTATCATGTGCTGAAATCTTCCATTTCGCTCTGTTGCTAAGACCAAATGCAGCCTCAAATTAAGCTCTTTTATTATAATGTATGCATGCTGGTACTCAAAAGTTCCCTAGTGGTGCAACGACTTGATGCTCAGCCTATTTTGCATTTTAAAATGTTTACACTTGTGCAGAGGGAGAAACTGCTGTTAGTGTGGGGTATTAATTGTGCCCGTGTTTTCAGCTTCTGCTCTGAAAGATGCAATCTATGGGGGGAGGGCTTTGAAAGCATTGTAATTCCTCTTCCTTGAGGATTAAAACACCATCTCTGACCTCACCCCAACTCAGGCAAGAAAAAGAGATTGAGGACCAAAGAACCAAGACCATTTTGCCTGAGCAACATTGTTCCCTCCTTAGCTGTTATTTTTATTTTTCACGCCTCACCCCCACAAAGCCATGCACTCGCATGCAATATATATTGCTGCGTGAACACACAGACAGAGAAATGAGACAGCCAGGCCTGTCAAATACTGAACAAGAAGATTGCATTTATGAAGCATCAAATTACCAGATATATGGTCATCAGCATTTCAGTACGGGCGGTGCATTACTTACCTTTATCTCTCCCTCCGTTATTTCAATTGACTGCAAGCTGACAGGAGTTGTAGCTTGAATAAGAGCCAGCTGAAGATGAAATATTGACCCGACTCTGGGTTTGTAGAGATTACTGGACCATCTTTTAGAAATAATAGACTTTCCATCGGTGGAGAAAAAGATCCTTGCCCATAGTATGTCATATACAGACAATTTGTCCCAGGGTCTCAGTGTTTATGTATACACACATGCAGGATTATTTTACAGCATGATTTACGTACAAGGATTTCAGTTTCCTGTAACCAGATGTTTTCTGTGTAGGAATGCTATAATGGGCTTAGATGGCAGCTCCACCAAATTTTCCACATTAAGCTGTGAGCCCGGGACCTTGTGACACCCAGATTAGATTGTTACAACATGCTTGTCTTTGAAAAAGGCTTGGAATGTCTCAGAAAAAAAAAGGAAGAGATGTATTAACTCATCACTTTGTTATCATTATAGCCACAGTATTTACCAGTGTGCCTCTGGAACAAATTTAGGAATAGGTTTAAGTTTAAGGCCTTCAGTGGTCTGGAGACAGAATACTGGCTGGACAGCAAGATGGATGGCATATAACTTTAACAAATAAATAAAAAATAAACTATTGTCAAAGACCAGTTGGTAAAAAGTCTTCTTTGGCAAAAAGTCACTGACTAAGCTTCCCTGCATTATGAAGACTGACAAGTTGGGAGGCGAGATGGTTTTTTTTTCCTTTTTAACTATAATATCTAGACTCAGAGGTGCTTTTTCCAAAAGGCAACTAGATTTTCCTGTGAGGTTTTTTTTCCCTTTGAAAAACATTTTGCTTCTCATCCAAGAAACTTTTTCAGTACTTCTTGGATGCGAAGTGAATTGTTTTCAAAGGGAAAAAAAAACAAGAAAGTCCAGCTGCTTTTTAGAAAAAGGACCTTTGGAACAACCATGATCTGGATCATCGAGACTGTCCATAGATATATGCTATCTTGCCCCAAACTGATATCCACTAGTATTCTGTTTAGGAATTGCAATCTCTACATAACTGAAGGGGAGCGTTGATCATAGAATAACCTCCCCAAACATTTGAGTTGTCATTTGGGGCTCAGGAGAGAAAAATACTGCTGCTGTTTTTTGCACCTCATTTAGGACTCCACAACCATGGAGGTAGAGGTATATCCAGTTGAAACTGTTACCTCACCTTTTCAAAGAGTACTTATGGCTTCGTTTTTTTGGAAAAGCCTTTGTATTCATTTCAAGTGGAATGTTAAAATGACACTCCTCTACTACTCTTGTTTAGTTTTCTGGTTATTTAAATTCCATCGCTGAAATAATTTCCCCCTGGATTGAGTCAACTTCCCTGAGCGAAATGGGATATATCTTAGTGCAGGGGTCCTCAACCTTGGTAACTTTAAGACTTGTGGACTTCAACTCCCAGAATTCCTCAGCCAGCTTTGCTGGCTGAGGAATTCTGGGAGTTGAAGTCCACAAGTCTTAAAGTTGCCAAGGTTGAGGACCCCTGTCTTAGTGGCAGGGCAGAGCACCCATCACCTTCAGTCAATTGCAAAAGGCAGCTTTACTTGGAATAGCTTATATCCTGCAATCATGCCTTTAACACCATCAAACATCCACATTTGCCTATCCCTGATCCTCAGAAAAGACTTGATAGGTGGATAAAAATGCCAAATCCAGTCTGAACATCTGGCTGACAGTGCTACAAACTGTAATTTGTTAAACTTGTATTTATTTTCTATTATCTCAAATTCAATGTTCAGAAGATCCTCAAACAGTTCTGTGACAACCAGCTGCTGTGTGAAATGATGGAAATCTGCTACCAAAGAGAACATTGGGTAGAGGAACCCAGAGATGTGAAGCATCTGGCAGTATTCCTATAAATGTATGTGCTCTTTGTGTGTGTGTGTGTGTGTTATGTATGTATGTACATATGAGTGACATTCCTATCATCCTGTAAAAGTATTTCCTCAGTCACCAGCTAGGTTTTTCTGAGACAATATTCTGGAGACTGCACTTAATATTTTTAGAGGTCGACTTCAATAGGTGAGTTAAGGACAAGCACAGGTCCCAAAATTTAGTGTGATCTAGTGATTAAGGCACCAGGCTAGAAATCCGGAGACTGTGAGTTCTAGTCTGCCTTATTTATTATTTATTTATTTATTTATTTATTAATTACATTTATATCCTGCCCTTCTCCTTACGGACTCAGGGCGGCTAACAATCAGATAAAAAACACACACATTATACACCTATTAAAATTGATTAAAAAGAAATATTTAAACTCATCCAATTTAAAAATAAATAAAACCCCTTTAAAATCCCTTAGGCCAGTCCCGCAAGCTGGAACAACCACGTCTTGAGGGCGCGGCGGAAGGAAGGGAGATCAGGGATCACCCTGATCTCTGGGGGCAGTTCGTTCCAGAGGGTGGGAGCTCCCACAGAGAAGGCCCTCCCCCTTGGGGTCGCCAGCCGGCACTGTCTGGCTGA
>NW_015388251.1:80035-83765 GCF_001527695.2 Protobothrops mucrosquamatus | reverse complement strand
TGCAACCACACTCTCAACAACCTTCACCACAAAGCGAAGGTTGGAGACTGGACGATAGTTGGCCAATACATCTGGGTTCAGGGAAGGCTTCTTAAGGAGGGGCCTCACCACCGCCTCTTTGAGGGCCGTGGGAAAGGCACCCTCCCACAGAGAAGCGTTTATAATTCCCTGAAGCCAGGCTCGTGTACCCTCCCGAGCCAGGAAAGCCAGCTAGGTGACTTTGGGTCAATCACTCGCTCAGCTCAACTCACTTCACAGGGCTGTTTTTGTGAGGAAAAAGAAGGAGGTATGTGTGTTGAATATGTTTGCCACCTTGCGTTATTTGTAAAAATAATAAAGATGGGACATAAATTAAATACATTTGCTTTTACTTTGCTCACTTTAGTGAAGTGATGCTTTTTTTAAAAAAAATATTAACCTTAACATATATCTCATATTTCATTTTTCTTATCATTTTTTGCCTAACGATTAGACCTTTTTTATTGCCTGAAGTTGAAGTGACTTTGGAGTGACATTCCCATCTTGGTTCAGAAACAGTACTAGATTAGAGTTGGAAGGACCAATCCCTCCTGGTGGATTAACCTTGAGTTCAGTTACTGTTTCTCAGGCTTGCTATCTAATTATAGATAGAGGCATCCATGGGGTGGGGATAGGGAGGTCAAAATGGCAGCCACAGCCAAAGCAATACATGTATAAAAGCAATGGGGAGTGGAGTCTTCCTTCATATGATTGTGCTTATGCCCATCATCTTGACTTTCTTCACACACACACATACACACACAAACACCTTTACAATACCTTTGTTCATAGAATTTGGAGATCTAGAGGATATAAGAAATGGATTATAAAATAAACGTAATCCAGTATTGCAAGCTTCTGCTGTAAAGTTATAGTTTCTCAATTCTTAGCATTTGTATCAAACTTCTGGACTGGCCCAAAAGTGTGATCTGCACCAAAAATCTAATTTATGAGGGTTACATTTACATTTCAGCCTTATGCCTTTGAAATTGTTTACGACCATGTCGATGTTTCATGTTTCATTTTGTTTTGCTGACTGTGTTTTGTTTGTTTGCTCTCCCTCTACAAACAGACCCCTCTCTTTGTATCTCTCTCTCAGAACCTTTTAATAAACTCTTTATTTTAGGCTTAAAGCCCAAAAGGCTAAGCAAAACCTGTAGGTTTTAATGTAAATAGAACTCACTTTTTATTATATACCTACTTTATGCAAAAGGATCAAAGGTTTTGGGCACCAAATTTAAACATAGGAATGGAGGGGAGAAGCTTTCTTATTTCTTTCTTGTCGGTGGTTGCCTTAAAGTGTTGTTTTGATTTGCCATGTAATGCTAACCTACTATTGCTTTTGGTTGTGTTTTATGTAAGGGTGGAGGTGAAAGCAAGGTTATTGTTGTAAGATGAAGCTCTACATAAAAAAGCCAAGGATCAAACATGGTAGACAGACTAATCCACATGCTTTTCTAGATAAGAGGACCAGTGGATGTGGAACACAAGAATGTATTTTAGTTTGACTTATTTCATGAAATTCATTACTTGGATATTTCATGGGTTCAGAAGCAAAACTAAATATGTTTTACTAGAAAATAAGTCTTTTCCCAGAGATCAGACTTATTTCTGGATAGATACAGGATTGAATGTTTGGACTTTGAAATATTGAATGGGGAAATTCTTTACATCCAAACCAAAATATTATGTTTTTATCAAGCTGCTACTCTGCTAGAGCATAGAAATGCAGTATCAATTACACAGAATATTATAGGCTTGTACAGGTAGTGCCTATGACTTATACCTTATGATTAGAATGAAAAGCAAGCTATGTATTTTGTTAAAAAAAATACACACACATGAGATTGCCTCTCATTTTAGAATCCTAGCAACTATTACTTAACTACAATTAATCATTAAAAAATAAGACAAAAAAAGAAATGAAATTAATGTGAAGACAGAACATCAATAATTAGAGAAATCATAATAGAAATTACCTGGCACTGAGTGGATTGCTGGTGAAGGATTAACCATAAAAAGCAAGATACATTGAGTTATTTTTAACAAAAAGAGAAAAGGATGTTAAGTCCTCTAAAATACTGAGTTGAATGCCAATATCTCCATTGTTTTATGATTTAAAGATGAATTGCCTTAGAGAAAAAAAGATAAGCAAAAAGAGAAAAGAAATCTACTAAAACTTTACAGTATTGAATAAATATTTAGTTTCCAACTTCCCCTTCTTTGTACTCTGACTGATATACAACATTAAGTCATTCAAGTTGATGAGTATCAACTACATCTCATGGCAGTACGTTCCTTTGTTTAACCATATGCAGAAGTATTTCCTTCTGTTTATCCCGAAAATCCCACCATTCTGTTATTATGGGAAAGACAGTATATGCTTAGACCCAATGAATGAGTTATGTCTGTTTAAATAAATACAGAACAGAGAGCAGAACTATGGAGAAGAAAAACTGGATAGTTCTCTGGACAGAAAGCCAAGCAGTGTGGAAGAAACAACATGTATATTTATTTAACAGAAGAGTAGAATGGGTGGACCCTAAAAAAGTTGCTGAATAGCCTTAATAGCCCTCACTATTGGCCATTTTTGCATGAGTGCTGGTATCTGTAGGGTGGCAACATCAGGAAAGCAACATTTTTTCACATCCCTGGAGTAGAAATACCTATTTTTTTTTACAAAATTAAAGGTCTTCGAACATGCCTATAATTAGTTCATGATAACTATATAAGCATGCCTATTTGTAGAATAATCTCTTTTAAAAAAATTAATCTTTGTGATAATACATGCAAGAAGGAATCTAAGACCGGATCCAAATCTCACTATCCCAGGACACTTTCAATTTCTATAGAACAATAGAAATGAGCCAATGTCAACAGAGACAGATGCTGTCTATCACTGTGTGTGTGTGTGTGTGTGTGTGTGTGTGTGTGTGAGAGAGAGAGAGAGAGAGAGAGAGAGAGAGAGAGAGAGAGAGATTATGCATTTTCAACCAGCTTCCAAACACCTAAACATTTCTGAACAGTGGGACAGTTGGGATTGGCATTTTACTGACATCTTCAGTGCTTCCTAAAATATACTTTTCCAAAAATAAAATTGCAGGCACATATACCTAGCTAATGGTGGCACCATGTGCAATATGCAACCCTGAGCTACTTTATTGGTTTGTTTTCAAGTTCCTGGTTTTCAGGAAGCACGTGAGCCCAATGGGGTTCTTCCATGAAACATTTACAGACCCTCACAGAGCTGTGAATTTTGCAAGTCAAAAATCTCTTTCAAATCTGCAAGAGGAATTCAGAAGCATCAGGCCCAGACGCAGAAATGCTTCCTTCTCCTGTAATCTCTCTCTCTCTGTGTTCTTGTTATACTTCTCAGTTTATAAAGACAGGTGTGACAGAGCGAGTGTGAGTCAGCTCCCAAAGTGAGAAGAACTGTATCCAATTCTTACCTGGGTTCTTGGAAACAGTGTTGTTAATAAAGCTAGAAAAGGGGGAGGGGAAACTACCTGATTCCTACATCTGATATATTATCTTGCACATTCCCTGGGGACCTGCATGCATCTGATAAGCCAGAAGTAACAACATGGTGCCCTCCAGATATTTTTGTCTTAAACTCTCCTAATCTGTTTCCCCTGCCCTGGCTATGCTGACTGGAATTGGCTGAAGCAGAAAGCTCAAGTGCTTTTGTCTGTTTAAGTTGTATTTAAGTACT
>NW_015388251.1:59808-79942 GCF_001527695.2 Protobothrops mucrosquamatus | reverse complement strand
GGAGTGCTCGCTTCTCTTGTGCCAAGATTGTCCTCCTGTGTTCATATGTCTGGCAACCCTGGTAAACCAGGGTACGCCATGTCGGTCGATCATGCGCCAAAAATTTTCTCCACTTTCACAGGTAGAGTCACAGTTTGGCATGTCCCATGTTGCAGTATTACTGTGATACAACAATATGGCACTATGTTTAGTCAGAAGCACTATTTGGGGAATATTCACCTCAAGAGGCAAAAGTGACTTTTATACATTAAAAGAACCAAAGCACAATGGGCAGGGGGGAAGGTAGTAAAATAATGTCAGCCCATAATGGAATCTACTCCGTGACTGCTCCTGTATTTCTATACTGTACTAAAATTGTTTTTTTTCTACCTAAAAAACTCTTCATGCATTTTCAATTATTCACATTCACAGCACTGATCTTTTTTCAGGACAAAATGCCAATAAGCCACATTTACTTGTTCAGTTTGTCCTTATATATATATATATATAGCTGTGTCTTGCTTTTCTTTGCTAAATAAATGCTTATCTAGCTTACTCTTCCTTCTGCATCTTCCTGACCATCTCTGTTCCTGTGAGACAATTTGGAACAATGTGTGGGATGATAAGGGATGCAAATAATAACTGGACACAAGCTGAACTGGACAGCTTAGTTCAAAAAACAAGAAAACTATTCACCATGCATTATCCCCATAGTAATATTGATTACACCCAGCCCACAGAAATGGAGACTGAGGTTTACTTCAAGTCAAACAAAATGTCAAAAAAGAAAAGCATGCATTGGCTAATTATGTAAAAGACAGCCAAGAAACAAGCATTGATGCAAATTGAAAATCAGAATTTACTGAATAGTACAGGAAATAAAAAGTGACTATAAAAATAATGCAGTAAAAGCACAAACAGAATGTTGGCAAGGAAAGCATTATTACATGGTCAAATTTAGTAGTTTTGCCTATTTTGCTTGCTTTTTTTTTCTTAGAAGGTATGAAAGAGTCTTAAAATTCTGATGCAGCTCCCAAGGTATTTAATTGGTTTGTCTTTTAAGGTTAGACTCAGAAAAAATTCAGCGAAGAGCAACTAAGATGATCAAAGGCCTGGAGGTTAAAACAGCTGCGGGACTTGGGTTTGGCTAGTCTAAAGAAAAGAAGAAATGGGGGAGATATGATAGCAGTGTTTCAATATCTGAGGAGTGCCACAAGGCAGAAGGGGCCGGGTTGTTCACCTGAGCACCAGAGGGAAGGACAAGAAACCATGGTTGGGACTTCCGGTTCTGGTTCGCGGCGACTCCAGTCATGTCTGGAGACTCGTCTCCACACCGGCCAGGTTTTTCTTCGCCGGTAGGCCCCCTAGTGGGTCGAAAGTCACCCTGGAGGGGCGACCACCAAAGAGGAGGCTTGCTGGTGACTGCGGGAGAGTGGCAGCTTCTCTCATGGCTCCAGCTATCTCTTTAGGGCCGACGGAGCAAAAGATCGTCCTGCAAGATGGCCGATTACCCTGCTGCACCAGCCGAAAGTCACAGCTACATCTAAGCGTGAATAGACCGACCACGGATGATTCGGGTGAGACCCCTTCTGCTCCTCTCTCCACCCTATTCTGTTTTTTTTTTTGCCTGTAAAATCTTTGTTGGAATCATTTCCCTATCTTGAAAAAGCAGCTTTGGTATGCGTGGGAAGAAAGGCGCTACAAAAAGGTTAGAACAAAAAATTTTAAAGACTACATTTTATTCTTATTTACTTTGGGGTACAGAAAAAAACTTTTTTCTAAGAGCTGTACTATCATATTACACTGGAAGATTATTTCTTTTTCCACCTTTTCCTTTAAAAGATAGAAAAAGAAAAAAATGGTGTCTGGAAAAGATTTTTTAACCTACTGAGGTCATCTAGTGGCGAAAAGTTAATATTGCAACTGCTGGTTATTGTTTGGAGATGAGATGGACTTGGCCTTCAAATCACTCTTGAAGAGAAAAGATAAGCGGATGCAGCTATGGGAACTGTGGGGGTAGATATTGCTTAACTTTTATTAAATACAGCCTTCACTAAAAGAAAAAAGGGACTCTCTTCAATTACTATTAAAATGGAGAAACTTTATTCACAATTGAACTATAAACTTATATTGGAAAAGATTTATGAGGCTACTGAAGAAATATGTGCTACAATGAAAGAGATTACTACAAAATTAAGAGCCAGAAGCCATACTCCAAACCTTCAAACTGACTTTCAGACATCTGACCATTCTATAAACCAAAACATACTAGAAGAGTAATCAGTTGAGACTAAAGAGGAATTTATTTTACCTTACAAGCATTTCATCTATACCTTTGAGGATCAGAAAAATCAAAGACTGAGATTTGAGCCTTTAAAGCAACGAGGCTTTAAGGATAAGAGAAATAGACGCCCAATGCAGAGGACGGGATGCTCCTTACAGTCTCAAATGACACTACAAACAACAAAGAGAGACCTATTGGCTGAAAGGGAAGCTTTGTTATGGAAACCTGCCTGGCACAAAAAGAAGGCCAGAATAAGACTGAAAAGATAAATTTAAAATTATATGTAATGGATCAAAGGCACTGTAGAATTATGGACTGATTTAAGGATTAAGATTTAGAGTTAGAAGTAAGAGAAAAATGGGTGATTATTAGAATATATATCTTAAATAGATTAAGAATGTACTTTTTGGAATAATAGGTTTATTTGTATGAAAACTACTATGTAATGGAATGAATAAATTTGAAGAGAGGTATGATAATTAACTGGATGAAATTTGAATCTTGTCCAATGGACTGAAATGATTTAAGGTTTGATATTATTTTGTTATCCTAAAGAGATTGATTGATGGATGGATTATATATGTATAGGGTAGACTAATATTTTATTTTAATTAGGAGATATATTGTGTAGTGGAAGAAGAAATAAACGAGACTTGTGATAAAATTAAAGATTTAAGAGATTAAGAACTAGAATATATCTGGAAGGGATATCTGAATTGATAATCTGTTTATTTAAAGTTAAATTTAATTATGGTAATTGTAAATTCACAAAGCTCTAAAACAGGTTTAGGATTTATAGAAATTTAAATTAGAAATGGATTATCTTAAATATACTGTATTATGCTATTTGAGGGAAATAGAGAGGGAATATTTAATGTATTGATCTGAGTTATTCATATATGGTTTTATTTCTGGATGTTTGATTACCCCAGCACCACGGTGTGTCTTGAGCACTTTGTTCTAAGAATTAAAAAACCAATAAAATTTGTTTTGTTTTTTTTTAAAAAAGAAACAATGGTTGGAATCTGATCAAGGAGAGAAGCAACATGGATTTAAGGAGAAACTTCCTGACAGCGAGGATAATCAACCAGTGGAACACCTTACCCCCAGAAATCGTGGGCGCCCTATCATTGGAGATCTTTAAGAAAAAACTAGACAATCATCTGTCTGAGATGGTGTAGGTTCTCCTGCTTAAGCAGGGGGCTGGACTAGAAGTCCCGTCCAGCTCTATTCCATATAAATATTATTCAATAATCAAGGTATGTTGTTCACTCTTTTATATGTTGGGGATTGTGCGAGAAGTTGAGAGATTTGTATTCCCATTCATTTACTTTTAAAATAATTTGGTAACATTTTTTCCATTCTACAGATAATCTATCTATCTATATCTATCTAAACACTACAGCAATCTTGCAACTTCCAAATCATCCCCTCTCCCTCCTACCTCCATTTTCTTTAAATAGGACATCTTAGAAAGAAGTGGATGAATTCAGCAAAATATCTCTCTATGTGTCTGTGTGTGTGTGTGTGTGTGTGTGTGTGTGTACTGTGTGTGAGTGTGTCTGTGTGTTACTTTCCCAAAAAATCAACACTTTCCATTTAGCTATTCAGAACATTATTTCCCATGACACACCTCACAGTAGCTCCAGACTAGCTGAAATTAAATCCGAGAAGTTTCAGTGATATCCATTTCATTTCATTTCATTTCTATGAGAAGGTAATTCTTTTTGGTGAGTTGTTTTACTGCTAATCAGTCTGAAATCCAAAGTGTAGCATTGCAGAACTCTGTTTACAAATATTCTGCCACACACAAAAGGGTTTCATTGGCAATTGTTTCACTATATTGTTGGAGGCTTATCTTATAAGTAGAATGAATTTAAAACTTTTCATTCTCTACGGCTTTTCTTAAAAAATGTATGCATAAAATAAGATATTGATGGAAAGATCAGTCAGAAAAGTAATATTCACCTATTTATTTGTCTGTCTATCTATCTATCTATCTATCTATCTATCTATCTATCTATCTATCTATCTATCTATCTATCTATCTATCTATCCATCCATCCATCCATCCATCCATCCATCCATCCATCCATCCATCCATCCATCCATCCTGTCTGTGAAGGAATGATAAAAAAGACATTTTACTTTGCAATATTTCCTTATGGCTTGCACAGATGTGCATAGAAAGTGATTGCTGTTTTGCCTCGGTTAAGAAAAAATGGAAGGGTGAAAACGGCCCTCTTTTTCTCATTCAAGATAGGGATAAAATTTAATGCTTTATGAGATTATATTTCTATTAGGAAAGCAAGAGTAGGAATTTCTTGGTGTGTGTGTGTAACATTAAAGTGACCCTTTAGTTCTGCCACCTCCAGAGAGGAATACTTAATCAGGGAAACTTTGTGAATTTACCCAACAAGAATGCTAACTTTCAGGATTATGGAATTTTACTTGCAGCATCTTGGTTATTCTAAAGCAGGGGTTCCCAACCGGGGGTGCTCACACCCCCTGGGGTGCGAGACGATATTCCAGGGGGTACGAAAACTTGGGTTTAAAAGTTTCAAAATTATAGTGTATATAGCATAATTTTTTGTAAGGGGTGAGAGAATATATCAGAAGCGTTCTAGGGGTGTGGGGTATAGAAAAGGTTGGGAATTGCTGCTCTAAAAAGTTTAAGTACAACTACTGCAATTAAATTCAGCATGGACGCAGTGCTGACAGCCTGGTCTAATAATTGGTTCCTCCCTCACTGGAATAAATAACTGCTGATGCAGATGACAGAGTCACCAAACATAGAATCACAGGGCTGGAACAGACCTTAGAGGTCTTCTACTCCAATCCCCCACCCAAGGCAGGAGTCCTTATACCAGGGGTAGGCAACCTTGGCTCTTTTATGACTCGTGGACTTCAACTCCCAGAATTCCTGAGCCAGCCATGCTGAGGGGAAAGGGAGAGGTTTCCAAGGTGAGCCATAGTGGCTCAGGAATTCTGGGAGTTGAAGTCCACGAGTCATAAAAGAGCCAAGGTTGCCTACCCCTGCCTTATACTATCCCAGACAAATGATTATCCAATCTTTTCTTGGCGACCTCTGGCAATGGAGCTCCTACAACTCAGAGAGACTACCTGTTCTATTAATTAATTGTTCTTACTGTCAGGAAATTCATCCTTATTTCCAGGTTGGCTCTCCCCTGACCAGCTTCCACCCATTGCTTCTTCAGGTGCTATGGAGAATAAATTAATGCCCTGTTCCATATGACAGCCCTTCAAGTATTGGAAGACAACTACCATGTTTACTCACGCAAACGATTTATTCTAATATTAGAGATTTAAAACTTCACAAGTCCTTAGATCTCTCTTCCATTGCCTTGGAAGGAAATAGATCTTTTCCCACTTTTCCAGTCTGCAAAACTCCTTATATCCTGGACAGGCAATTTGTATCCAGTTTTGGGTCATTAAAAGTGTGACCCAGGGAACTTTTCATATTTCCTGCCTGATCAGCCTACAAACTTAGCTTGGAGGAACTGAACTACCTTTCACTTTTTTGTGTGTGGGGGAAATCTGCTGACCACTCTGACTAATGTTTCAGTTGTTCCTGGGAACCAGACTGCTGAATTTTGAGGACTAACAGAAGTGTGAATTCAATTATTTACGAAAGTCCTAGTCCAGGGGTAGGCAACCTTGGCTCTTTTATGACTGGTGGACTTCAACTCCCAAAATTCCTGAGTCAGCTATGCATGGCTGGCTCAGGAATTCTGGGAATTGAAGTCCACGAGTCATAAAAGAGCCAAGGTTGCCTACCCCTGGACTAGTCCCTTTCCAATGATTTTGCTTTACAGTTCCTGTTTTTTCTTCAATTTTGAGCAGAATCTCTTAGTGGCAGGGTTGGGTAAGCGAGCAGGCTTTTCTTAGCCTTCCAGCAAGCCAGTTTTAAAATTGCTGGGTTTTTTAGCAATTGCTGGAAGGGTGGAAGATACAGTACTTATCCAGATGTGTGATACCCATTTAGGCTGCAATACAGATGCACTTTTATAGGAATATAACCAATGCAACATAGTGGGATCTACTTCCGATATACCATGGATTGCATCGTTTTAAAAAAAGTTTAATCCACAAAGGAAAATAAGGAAGACTTTTTTTTTAGTAAAGAGAACAAGAAAGGTGTTAAGATCTTAAACAAAATCACATTTTGAAAATGACCAAGTTTCTTCACTGAAAATACAGTTAGCTTCTGAAGCTAATTTAATCCACTTTCCATTTAAGAAACTGCTTTGCACCATTGCCTAAGGCATGCTTTATAATTAGAAAATTGGTTACTAATTGTGCCTTTAAGCTTTATTAAAGGAACCTTGCTTAATGGCATCCATAAAATTCATATAAAGTGTGTTGGACCTAAGATAGCAAAAAGAAAGAAACAAAATTAGATTGTCTTGAGGTTTTTAGCTTTTATTCTTTATTATAGATGTATTATTAATCATGTCTTGAAATAAATTGCTTCCCAATAAATTTGTAGCTGGCTTTCATATGCAGCCATAACAAAAAAAAAGTACAAAGGGTTAGAGTGCAAAGACAGCTCATGCAGATTAGGGTGCCAGTGGTCATGGATAATGGGAGTCATAACTGCAAAACTATCTGGAAAAGTAGAAGTTCTCCCCCCCCCCCAATCTTGACCATACTTTTGTCTACATATAGGTAGTGTTTTACTTACAACCACAACTCAGCCCAAAATTTCCATTGCTAAGAAAAACAGTTGTTAAGTGAGTTTTGCCCTATTTTACGACTTTTTTTGCCACAGGTATTCCCTGCAGTTGTTAAATTAGTAATATACCGTAATTGTTAAGTGAATCTGGTTTCCCCATTGACTTTGCATGTCAGAAAGTCACAAGAGGTGATTATCACATGACCCCAGGACACTGCAATTGCCATAAATAAATAAATGCTAGTTGCCAAGCACCTGAATTTTGGTCATATGACCATGGGGAAGCTGCAATGGCCGTATGAAAAACGGTCATAAGTCACTTTTTTCAGTGCCTTTGTAACTTGGAATGTTAAGTCAAGGACTATCTAGATAAGAAATCCATTTAACTGCTGCCTAATAAGACTGTTTTAAATATTAATCTGTTACTGTCAACTGCCTACTGCCATCCAAAACTGGATGCTTTGACTGTAATAAACTTTCATACATTCAACTATTTTTATGATGCTCTGATCAAGAAACCTGATTTAGTAGAAATTTCCTGATGGTAAGAACAATTCATCAGTGGAACTTATCTCCAGAAGTTGTGGGTGCTCCAACACTGGAGGTGTTTAACAAGAAACTGGACAGCCATTTGTCTGAAATGGTATAGGGCTTCCTGCTTGACCAGGGGTTGGACTAGAAGACTTCCAAGTTCCCTTCCAACTCTGTTATTCTGTTATTTTAACTATTTTATATTCAAAAGTAGGATATACATAAACCTAAGTACTGTATGTTACAGTATATGACAGTGGTGGTGAACCTATGGCACGTGTGCCAGAGGCGGCACTCGGAGCTCTCTCTGTGGGCACACATGCTGTTGCCCCAGCCTTGCCTCCCCCTGCGACTCCCTCCTCACCAGCAGCCCCCCTGGAGGAGAGTCGCCCCTGAGCGTGGCCCACACAAAGCAGCGTAGCCAAGGACATGGCAACCAGGCAGCGTAGACAAGACTCTGCCTTCACGCCCCATCATGCACAGTTGATGCTGTGGGGCGCGGGCAGAGGGCGTGGCTGCCATGGCACTGCTGGGCTGCCTGGGCAATCTGTGGCGGGCCCTGGAGGCAGTGAATGGCCCTGCGGGCAGGCAGGGTGGGGGCAGAGCGGGCGCAGGGCAGGGGGCGGAGTGGGGGCGGGGCCAGTTTTGGGGCACCCGGTCTCTAAAAGGTTTGCCATCACTGGTATATGAGCTCAGGTTATATACTGATGTCTAGGTTATCTGTAATTTCAATTATAGTTCTCCTGACATTAGGAACATAAGAACTACTTTATACTACATCAGTTTTGTTGCAAATTGGCAGTGTCATTCCATGTATTCAGAGAATAATTTTTTTCAGCCCTAACAGGACTGAGGCTGTACCTTTTGTGTGCAATGCAGATACTCTACAACTGCCCAATCATTCTACCAACTTTGAACCCAAAGAGATTCGGTTGTATTATTCTGCATGGTGCATATATGATCTAACATATCAAGGAAACAACATCCTGAAAATTTGGCCTTGCGTATTTCAGAAGCAGTCAGAGATCTGAAGATTGGCTATCAAAATGTCAACATATAAAGGATGCTTGTTGAGACCAGTAATAAAAACTGCCTTCCCTTGATAATTTTTTCCCCTTCTCAAAGCTTGTCAGATGAAGGTTGACGGATCTCTGATCGAGCATACAAATGTCATCTTGGGAAATAGGCCCAGTTACCATTATCCTTTCCTGAACTTCTGGAAAGGTCAGCCAGCAAACAAAGTCAAAGGATGCTTGTTATACATTGCATTTCTTGTAGTTACTGTGAATAGCAATTGAAGGATGGTAGGGGTTTTTCCCTTAATCACTTTGCTGATACAATCAGTTCTCATGGGCCTACAAAAGCCAGTGCACTCTCAAACTCCACCCTGCTGACCTTACGTTTCGACAGAAATATCCTTATTTAATTCACAGCGGAAGAGGTTAAACACAGTCCTGAAGACATTTAACAAGTGTAACACCTGTGTATTACCCATTTACAAAATGAGTTCTATACTTCAGTTATAGACATGGCTAAACCATTTTATACTATCATTGCCGTTATATTGAGTGGGTAGACAGGTGAACACATGTATTCCTGTATAGCAGTATCCCAGAGTGGATACTACTGGAAATAATAATAGCACCAATGATATGAATAATAATAATAATAATAATAATAATAATAATAATAATAATAATAATAATAATAATAATAATAATAATATCAGTTGTAGAATAAAAAAGTAAAGCCTACCAACCCTTTGCAATGGGTTCAATCCAACCCTTTGCAAGAGTGGAATTTGTGGGGGTAATCCTATAAAGACAAAAACAACGAAACAGGATTTTAACTAATAAAATGTGTTACACAAAAGCTCCTTTTTACCTGGATGACAGGTCGTGCACAACGTACAACCCCAAAATTCCATTGCTAAGCAAGGCAATTGTTAAAGTGGATCATGCCCCATTTTATGACTTTTTCTGCCATGGCTATTAAGCAAATCAATATAGTTTTTAAGTGAATCATGCACTCCTTAAATGCATCTGACTTCTTCCATTGACTCTGCTTGTCAAAAGTTTGAGTAATCTTTGAGTAATCTTTAAAGTTGGTAAAATATTATTGAAAGTGAATTTTAATGTATGTATGCTAAGAGGAAGTTAAAAAGGAGTAAAGTTTTTTTATATAAAAAAAGATGTGTTAGAACTTATTGATTTTAGAAATGTTTTTAAAGAAAAGTTTAATATTTTAAAATTTAGAAAAAGTATTTATTTTTCTTTAGGGTTAAATTTTTTTAAAGAATATTCTGAATTTTATTAATATGAATTATGATAATCTATAAATATTAACAAGTACACAGAAATATATATATATCATTTCCCACAGCAAGGAAAATCAGAGACTGTTCAATTGATTCGTTTATCCAAAGAAGCGAATATATTTAATTTTGTTTCTATTTGTTTCTATTTCTATTGGAAATTACTTCCAGACTGTGTGCATGTGATGGGAGAAAAAAATAAAATTTTGACTCTGTTTTTATTGATTGGATAGGTTTATTGTTATAGAAACAGCTAATATATATCAATACTATTGTATTTATACTATTGTATAAAAGTAAAAAGCTGAGGTTGTAATGTTATTATCTTCTACTGTGCCAAAGAGAGTTGGAAGTCAACACCTTTTTTTCTTTTTCCCTTCCTATCCCACATTTTCTCTTTTTCCCTTTATCCTTCTCCTAGTTTTCCATTACTTTTTATTTCCCTTTGCATCTTATATATTTGATAACAATTAATACAATTTAAATCTGAGGGAAAAAATAAAAAGTTTGCAAATGACAATCCCAGTAGCCTGGAACACTGCAACCATCGTAAATACATGATGGTTGCCAAACACCCAAGATTTGATCACATGATCATGGGGATGCTGCAATGGTCATAAATGTGAGAACTGGTAATAAGTCACTTTTTTTTTAGTGCCGTTGTATCTTTGAACGGTCATTAAACAAATGGTTGCAAGTCAAGGACTACCTGTATAATATTCTAAAACTTACTTGGCATGGCCCATTGAGTTAAACAGTGATGGAGGTTTGAATTCTGTGACTTTTCTGGCCAGGGCTGCTATTTTTCTATGTACAGTTCCTTTCCCCATCTCTTCCACAGAACTAGCTGTGTTCAAGAGGCTTTTGCCTGCAAAGAATTATTGCTCCCATAACGTAAAGGTAAAGAATGTCATTTTTCAACCTGAGCAATAAGTTATAATTTTGAAAGGATCCTGAGGGCTGCCTGCTCGTGGTGGTGGGTCCAAATCAAAACAGGAAGGGTACAAGTCAAAGGGAGTATCCCTAGAGAATAGCTCTTTTGTTTCAGAAGTTTTGAAATAATCCATTTCACTCACAGCAATACTAGTCCCGTGATTGTGCATGTTTACATGAAGTCGGCACACGAAACAGCCCAAATCCTAGTGCTTTGCTTACTGAGAAGTAAGGATGAAGATCAGAGTAAGCTCCCACCATTGTGGGGTGAAACCTTTGTTTTGGGTAATTTTTGTATGTCCATGCAAGTTTCATATGCACAGCACCATAGGACTCTGTAGAGGGAAATGACTTTTATTTGCTACCTGGTTGGTTATTATATACATGAACTGTCAGACACAATAGATCAGGTCCACACACGAAGGTCTGATTTATTGCTACTCATGCTTATGTACAGGAATATTCTCAACTAACAGTTAGCACTTGCTGGGGTTAGATAAGGCTCAATGGAATTCAAGGGGGAGGTTGGTCTTAGTTCACTTGTGACTACGTAGAAATTCTAGCCTGATTCCTCTTTTAACTCCACCCTCAGGTTCTGCCACTCCTTCTCCTACTACACTGACAAGATAATGAGGTCATCTATCTGAGTGGGGAATCAGCTGGGTTTGCGGGCCTGTCTGTGGTTAGACTTGCAGACAGAATGCTATGCTATGTCAAAAACTCAGACGCAGTCAAGAAATTCAGTTTGCACAATGCTATTATAAGGCAGAAGAGCATTATGTAGCATGTACACTTTTTGCTCCTGTGGTGCCATAACAATGCATTGTTATGAGATAAAATAACACTTTGTTGAATTGTTAGATTATAACACAGGATTTATTTTGTCAATTAAAATCCTACCCATCAGCTTAAATGGGTTTGCAGAAACAATTAAGCAACACCAGAGGAGGGGAACTCCAATCTCAATATAACAATTAAAAGAGATGAAAAAGTATTTAAAGCGACACTCTGTAATTCACCTAACCTCATTTAAAAAAAAAAATCAAAGCTTGGAAAGAACTGAAACAAGGAAGATTTTCTGCCTCTTTCCTCAATAGAGGCTATACTAGCCACTTGTAGAGTCCCTTGGAGAATCAAGGATCTGCTCCCAGTCACAGCACTTATCACAAGATATAGAACTTCAAACCTTGGACATATAAAAGAGATCATTTGCAAGCTTTGCAGAATCTGACTACAGGTCGTCCTCAACATATGACCAAAATTGAGCCCAAAATTTCTGTTGCTAAGCGAGACAGTTGTTAAGTGAATTTTGCCCCATTTTACAACCATTCTTGCCACAGTTGTTAAGTGAATCACTGCAGTTAGTAACAGGGTTTGATAAATGAATCTGGCTTCCCCATTGACTTTGCTTGTCAGTAGGTCGCAAAACGTGATCACATCACCCCAGGACACTGCAACCGTCATAAATATGAACGGGTTGCCAAAGCATCCGAATTTTGATCACGTGACTATGGGGATGCCGCAACAGTTGTGTGAAAAACGGCCATAAGTCACTTTTTTAGAGCCATTGTAACTTTGAATGGTCCCCAAATGAACTGTTGTAAGTCGAAGATTACCAGTTTAGCCAGTATTTCTGCAACATCTATATACTATTAAAACTCTTCCTGTCTGTAACCTTTAACTGGGCAAAACAGTACACCATAGGGCAAAACTTTCTCAACCAAGCTACCTCAAATGGGCTTACAGAATGCACCCCAAATTTGGGGCTCATGACTCCCATGGAATTGAAATATGGCAAATTTTATCATCAGTTTATGACATGAACATTATCATAAAACATTTTATGATAGAATATAACATTTCTATAAAGTATTTGACTGTGCTGCAGAGTTCAACAGGGGCTACTTTCTAGAAAGATACATCTCTGAATACTCCCTGAATTATTAAGAGCTTTTCAAGAGCATTAGAGGTTTTACCTGTTACTCTGGTATTGAGGAATGTGATATGGAAATACCTCTGAAATGTTGATTAGTCAGGTCATGGGTTGTCTAGTACATTTTTAGTCTCCTGGTGACTATTATAACTATATATGATGGTATGTTTGGTTTGGTGAAAAACATCCAATTTACCCAGGAATTCTGTTTCTCCTCTTCACTTCTTGAAAATCTAAGTCTGGATTTTGTGATTTGTACTGTGGAGACCAATGGGTGGAAATTAATTTTCTGACTTTGGAATATTATCATCCAGAGTTCAAGAGGATTCAATGAATCTATGAAACTACCCAAAGCTAACAAAATGACATGGTTGATCTGCACAATATAAGTACATAGAGGCAAACTTAAAATAGCCAACTAAACCTGAGAAAACATATTTATAACAATGACCATGCACATACACAGCAAAACACACAGAAGTTAGATTCACACATTATGATAAAATTTCTCTCCTCTCATAATTACGGATATACTCATCCCTATCTTCTTTTTATGTACAAGTTAAATCTATTGTGTTCCAGTGTGTTTTTGATCTTAATTGTTTATGTCCCTTGATTTTAGGCTTTAAATTCTTATTTAGCACCCTTTCTTTCTTTTTTCTTCCTTCATATCATATATTTTCCCTGTTGCTACCTGGCCAAAGTTTGTCAGGATTAGAGTCAGCTCTAAATAATGTTAAATAAAGAACAATGTTTGTATAACCATGAGTTGCTAAATGAGCCATAGTTGCTGAAATTCAGGTGTTACCACAATTACTAAGTTCAGACAACATACAGAGTCAAAACCAAACAAATCCAACCAGGAATTTGCAGAAAGGCCACTTAGCAAAACTTCTAAAATTTAATGAAGCTAATCACTGTAGCCAAGCTAAACCATCTGTTCCAAAATTAAGCTGTCTCCAAATAATGGTTTCTCTAGTTAGTGTCTTCTGTTTCATTGTACAAACTCAACATGTTTGCCCCCAGGGTCTCTCTAATCCAGGGGTCTTCAAACTTGGCCCTTTTATGACTTGTGGACTTCAACTCCCAGAATTCCTCAGCCAGCAGGCCTGGCTGAAGAATTCTGGGAGTTGAAGTCCACAAGTCATAAAAGGGCCAAGTTTGAAGACCCCTGCTCTAATCATTATATTTAAACTAAAAATGGAGAGCTATGTTTTTGTATTGAACTATATGCTTAAGTTTCATGGGGCAACTATAAGATGGCCTCCAAAAGGCGCAGAACATTCTAACATTTGGCTGCCATCTATCGTAGATGCAAACTGGATCTAACCAGGTGTTTGTAGCCCAGATCTCGTAGTATAAACCAGTGCTGCTCTATCATAGCTATGATCTCAAAACAGTGCAAACACAAGATTCTCAGTTAGAAGTACATGCAAAGAAGAAGATAAACATTTGTGTTTATCTGCACCCACTCTCAGACTTTGTGACAACATTTGAAGTTTAGCAATACCTTACAGAATACATCAGGCATAATTTCAGTTGCATAATTAAGCCACCTCTGATGGGGTCTTGTAAAATAATCTGCACATAGCAAACAAGAGTTTAGATCAGGGGTCCCCAAACTCTGGTCTGTGGAATGGCACCGGTCCGCAGCATGCCAGAAACTGGGCTGTACAAACAAGCGAAATCATGTCTCCTCTGGTCCGCAGAAAAAACTCTCTCCATGGAACCGGTCCCTGGTGCCCAAAAGGTTGGGTTCTGCTGGTTTAGATGGTGCCCAACAAATCTCTAAATGTTATCCAGCTACAAAAGGCAAGGCAGAAAGACAAGCATCACTTTCATTCTGGGGTCGGGGAATGAATGTGGAATAAAAGTACAGGGAGTCCTTGACTTTTTACCACAACTAAGAACAGAACTTCAGTTGTTAAGAAAGTCATGCCCAATTTAATGACCTTTTTTGCTGTGGTCGTTAAGCAAATCCAGCTTCCCCCACTGACTTTGCTTGTTGGAAGCCCCCCTGGGAAGATTACAAATGGAGATCACATGACACACACACACGCACCCTGATGCTGCAAACATAATCAATTCTTGCCAGTTGCCTAGCACCTGAATTTTTATCACATCACCATAGGAATACAGTGATGGTTGTAAATGTAAGACCAGTCATACCTCACTTTCTTTGGTAACTTCGAATGGCAGTTGAGGACTGCCTGTAACATCTCAATTATTTTTTTTCCCCCTCAGCCAAAAGGACAAAGCTGAATTGATCACATAGTTACTAGGATACCCGCTACTAAAAGACAGCCCATTTGCACTAAACAGCTAAAGTTGTTTTGCTGAGCGGGTATGTCAATCCGTCAAATGTAAACTTTCAAAAGCAATTGCCCATTTTGTAGCAGTTATT
Organism: Protobothrops mucrosquamatus; assembly: GCF_001527695.2. Classification (NCBI taxonomy): domain Eukaryota; kingdom Metazoa; phylum Chordata; class Lepidosauria; order Squamata; family Viperidae; genus Protobothrops; species Protobothrops mucrosquamatus. Next base: position 64,868 of record NW_015388251.1, on the reverse strand, counting down.
TTTAGACCAATGAAGCATACAAGTCCTGTGGTACAGAAGAACTCCATCCATTACTTAAGGGAGGGGAGATTAGAATTAATGTGTTTTGGGAAATGGGAGAAATACCAGAATTGTAATAACAGCAAAAAAAAAAAAAAAAGCAGGGGGTGCGAGTGGAGGTTACATGATAAATGTTCATAGGAATTAGCCGTGAAGCTGAAAATTCACTTGTACCAAAATGTAGTATTAAACCTGCAACAATGACTCCTGTAATGGATGGAAACTAATCAAGGAGAGATCCAGCCTAGAACTAAGGAGGAATTTCCTGACAGTGAAAACAATTAACCAGTAGAACGACTTGCCTCCAGAAGTTGTAGATGCTCCATCAGTAAAGGTTTTAAAGAAGAGACTGGACAACCATTTGTCCAGAATGGTATAGGGTTTCATTTTTAAGAAGGGGGCTCGATTAGAAGATTTCTAAGGTCCCTCCCAACTCTGTTATTATGTATTCTATAAGTCCAACAAGTTTCAGTGGGATTTATATGAAGGAAACATATTCCAACACTCTTCTATCTCAGGTCAGTATATCCCTCCTGCCTTCTTCTCGGCCTGCCAAAGTCTCTCTAAAAATTCCTGAATTAAAATGTTAAGTGCAACAAACTGCAACTTTTATCTACACAAGAGCAATCATATTAGCTGTATTTAAGTAGTTAAAATAACTTAAGACTGCTGCAATTTGGTGTGAAACTATGCATCGCACAGAGTAACAGAAAGAGAAGATACAGTATCAGTCACACAAGCTTGTCGACTTCGTGCATGCACATTTGGCCAATGAGACCAGAAGAGCAAGCAGAGCCTGGGGAAGTGGAGTCAAGAGAGGACTCAGCCTAGAATTGTTACATATCCACAAAGGCTCCAAGTCCAGTCCCTCTTGAATTCCATTGATTCTTATCTAGTGCCAATTTAATTGACTAGATTCATATGTATAGGCTTGAGCATTAAATCTTTTGAACTGGAAATTACAGGTGACCCTGATTCTTCACACCTGACAGAGACCCATGATGGAATCTAGACCCACTGTCAGATCCCTAAAGAAATGCATTACTTCTCTTTCTATCTTATACATGCTTTTGTTACCATTTTGGGGAGGCTGCCATTCTGTTGGGAGGGGGGATGCTTTGGGGGATGCTTTGCACTGTTTTGCCACTTTGCCCTTCCCCCCCAGGGAATGGAATGCAGCTGAATAATATCAACCTTATCTAGGAGACAGTTTGCGCTTGGAGCCAGAGGGAAATGAAACTGAGAGAGACCTTGAAGAACACACCAGTTACAATATACCACATGTGGATTGGCTGAGATTCAAATGGATCCTGGGGGAAGGAGTAACGAATATTGCTTTTGATATACTGCTTGCACTGGTTTTTTCCTCAAACCTCGCCTTGTTTTCTGTGCTATCATTGGTCCCTAATAAAAGTTCCTTTTGAAACAATGCCTGTTTCAAGAGTTCTGCTTTTTTGGGAGACCTAGTTGAGGCAGGTCCTTACACCTACAGGCCTTTGCACAATTATATTTAATAAATTTTGAATATTAAAAACATATTTTGGTGGAGGGTACTAGCAGTGACCTTGTTAAGACAGAATGTCCTATGAGCAGAATGGTGGGAAGGATATACAGTAGAAAAAAATGCAATTAAATTTTAACATGAATTACAGGTAGTCCTTGCCTTAGAATCATTTAGTTACCATTTGAAGTTACAACAGATCCCAAGACAGATACCTTCAACTCAGATTTCAAATTCTGATAGCCGTCCTACCCCCACCATGTGACTGCATTTGGGGCACTCGGCAACCAGCCCACATTTAGGGCTGTTTGCAGCATTTAGTCATGTGATCATGATTTATGTACACTTTCCATTTCCAACAAAGAAGTCCCATAGCAAGCAATGGGTTTGCTTAGCGACTATGGTGTCTGCTTTTCGACCACGACAATCACTTCATGACCATCACAAAAAAGTCGTAAAATTGGGTATGGTCAACATGACCTGCTTAATGACTCTCACGGCTCACAATCATAATTGGTCATATGTTGAGGACTACCTCTACTCCATTTTGGATTTGGATTCATCCATTTTTTTAAAGTGCAACCTTGAGTCTATCACTCCAAATCCAAGCTCAAAAAATGCTGTGAAGTAAGCAGTCATTGGTATATCGTCCAGTGCAAGGATCATGCTGGAATGCTGAATTTGCTTCTCCGGGTTTTACTGAGCAGTCTGGCCATGCCCAACCTATTTTGGAAAACATTTGCTGGTAAGGAGAGTTAATGATATTCTCCAGCTGAAAGCCAAAACCAGCAACAGTCTAGACACTCAGTAACCGAACCTGCTATTTAATGAATCTGATTCTATGTTGTATGATGGAAAAGAAGCATTTTCTTTCCCAAAACGAAAAAGGGAGGGGAGTTGAAACTAATCGCTGGAGTCTCCAATCAGAAAAATGCAAAAGGGAGAGAGAGGGCTTAACGTATCAGCAGCTTTGTGCCCTGACTTTAAAATATGAACACATTACTCCTTACAGAGGAAATAGCCTGATGACAAGTCACACTTAATCTCTTAAGAAACATTAGCCATCCTTATAAACATTCATGTGTGTAAGTGCTATGCTGGTAACTTCTTTGACAATCCATTTCAAGTGAAAGCAGAATACATGCATTTGGATTTGCCTTTATGCAAAAATATACATGTTTTAAATTAAGTTTTTATGTTTGAGCGGTAGAATGAAACCATTCTAGTTCATATATCAAGGGTTGAAGGCACATACAGCCAAAGTTCCTTAACTGTAAACATGTTTGCTGAGAGAGGAAGAGCATATTTGATTCCAATGATAAACTGGTTAATATCCAGAGAGTGAAATCCAAGACTAATAACAGCAACAGCTCCCCAAAACTCAGGAAGCACATACAGTATGCGTTTTCCTAACCAATCCTGCTTGTATTAACACCAAAACAGCCTATGAGGAAGATTAAACAGAAAGAAGAGAACTATCCCAAAATCATACCCGGTAAGCTATCACAATGATTGGTAATATAAATCTGAGTTTGTCTGGAATTTGTTCTCTCCCAGATGTTTCTCTCAACCTCTTTTACATAATTCATTAATTGTTGGGTTCAGATGCTGTCAAGTTTCCATGACTTCATGGGAACTGCCATATGGTTGGAAGTGAGCTATTCCTCATCTAGCTGATTTCTATATGCAGCTAGTTGCTCCTTTGGGCTAGATTTGAAACTCTAAGCAGAATGAGCAATTGTGGGCCCCCACATGTTGTTCAATTGTAGCTTCTATCATCCCTCCCTCAGCTTAGAAAAACTCTTAACCATCCTTAGTGTTCAACAACATCTGGAGAATTATAAAGTTCTTCTCCATGCTGAAAGGTTGGATCCCTGTGTAATATTCCTCCGGCTCCCAAATTCAACTTCATAAAAAAACTTGAATTTTGGCATTTATCCATGGAATACCGGTATTCTATCTGTTTTTCGTCCCACCTAAGCAGCCACTGCAATTTTTCTGAGATGACAAAATAGCAACTGGAACCAAGTATAACATGTAGGTAAGAAACAGCTACAGCAGGTTGCATCAGAACTACCAACTAGCACCTAATGCAGTGGTTCTCAACCTGTGGGTCGGGACCCCATTTGGGGTCGATCGACCATTTCACGGGGGTCACCAAGCAAGGCTGTCTGCCAATTTTTTGGTCCGCCATTTTTTCCCCCTTTTCCGGCGGGTGCCTTACATCCCTTGGGCTGGGCCAGCTGGTGGTTGGCCTGCTCCGTCTCTGCCGCTTGCCAGCTACGCCTCGGCCGGTGCAGGGGGCGGAACCACACATGCACAGCGCTCCCGGGCAGGGAAAGTCCTCGACTTACGACCGGTTGGGTAGTCCTCGACTTACGACCGGTTTAGTCCTCGACTTACAACCGGTTTAGTCCTCGACTTATGACCGGTTGGGGTCGCGGCATTAAAAAGGTTGAGAACCACTGACCTAATGCTACTTAAAGTCCAGCATTAGTAGAAAGGATTCATGAATGTAATTTAATTAGGAATAAGGGTAGTAGTAGAAATACAAATGTAATTTAATTTAAAGAAGTACAAATGTAATTTAATTGCGAATAAATTCCAAATAGAATTGCACTCACTTGCCTATATCTATGTTGTGCATAAAAGGTGGATGAACAGAAAAATATATATATACAAAGCTAGAGGTGATTCACACACAGAGAAGAGAATTTATATTAATATCCTTGCAGGATTAAGGTTTTGCCATGGGAGATGATTCCAACACTGCCATTTCAACAGCCTCATAGGAAAAAGACTGCTGCTTAAATGGAACAGCTGTTATATTTTGAAAATCCACATGGCTAATCTCAACATATATCTTCATATTTGCACAGTCACATTTTTAGAATTCCCAGCAGTTTTGAAATCCCAATGTTTAATAATAAAGGAAAAATACGAGTCTCTGATCCATTAATATTAAGCAAAGGGATCAGGGCAAGTTACCAGCTCATGCTATACACAAATCTATAAAATAGTATGTTTTAACAGGAAACTAAAAGGTAAGATATTGTGATATACAAATGCACAAAGAAAAATAACAAAAGGCACACTCATAATTCTATTAGGATTTTCTGTTGTGCCTTTTTCAAAAGAGTTCTTTAAAGCTATATTCATAACTATATAAAATAAATAAAAATATCTAAGTACCCTAATCACATTCAACTGATATTTGTTTATCCTAATACATCCAACTCTCACTTCCATTAAAAATGTGGGCAGAAGCATGCTCTTTCATACAGCAATTTAGAAATATATTTTCTAAAAATTAGAAATATTTAAGAATTTTAATATTTGAGAATAAACTTTTACTTAAAAACATCTATTCTCAAATAGAACATATTACCTGCTAGCCTTCTAACAGCATTTGCATATCTTAACATTTCTCCATCCATTTCCCCATCTTTAAAAAACATTCTGTAAAAGTACACAAGGTACACAAAACTATATAAATTCATTTCCTTGCGTTAGTTTTTTT